>NC_136263.1:84517389-84762389 GCF_964187855.1 Myxine glutinosa | reverse complement strand
CTATCCTCTAAATGACTTTAACACACTTTACACTACCCGGGGTCTCTCCCTGCCAATTCATTGGCCAACTTACACTATGGGTTCTAAAAACCAATTCCCATTGACCAAACTGTGGTGCTTCTCAATTTGGGGTCTCCCTCCCCCGATTCATCTCCCGGTGCCTCGCACAATTTCTGGGCTGCGACGTGTAGCTCTCCCAGCAGGTCTACCCACCTGCACAACCTCCACCACTGCAGTTGCCTCCGAGCTTACCTGCTCCTTACCCTAACCTAACTACCTGGGGAAGGCCCTCTGGCGCTCTCCCCACTCGGTGCCCTCTCTGGCACTGGGCTACCCGGGTCCGTCCTCCGGATCCTCGGGCCCCCATCCACAACTCTACCGGCTCCCAGAGCCCACCTGCGGCCTCACCTGGCCGACATCCGCACAGTGGTGGAGCGCCCAACCAACTACACACACTAACAGGCTACACGCCCCAGCCATTTCCACAACACTAATGCACCCATCCAAAGACCATTCTTTCACTCGCACCACAGATGCCAATATCCAACCACAATTTACCTGTACCCTCTACCTAACACTTACACTACTACCCGCCCCGGGTATCCGTGATGGGGGTCCACTCTTCCCCCATTCACACCTTCGCACCATCCACTCCACTCCACAATTTCCACCATACTCACTCACCACGACCATCCATTCCTATACTCCATACCATTTATTCCATACACCTGTCCTTCATTCACCTGTCGTTGCACACCTGTGCAATCCTACCTGGTGCCACCTGCACCCTCTTCCTCTTCCTGGACCATTTGGTCAACACAACACGCAATCACCACTACTCCCTCATACACTGCTCCATTCACCTGTTCAGTTGCACACCTGTGCAATCACACCTGTTCAATTCTCAAACACACGGCATCATCTCAGCTAACTACTCCCCTCTGAAACTTGCGCTTCCCCGTCGTCCCTTTAAACTATTGCGCTCCCCACGTCATTATAATCCACACTAATCTACCTGCGTCCCCACTACAGTATCAGTCACTAACTAATCTTAACGTTACCTAATGTCATCTTCGCTAGATCCCTATCAATATCCTAACCCACCCGGGCTAGTTTTCACTGCCATACACCCCATAATCTATAGCGCATTTGCCCCACCGTCTGTGAGGGATGGTGGATTTGCCATCCCACCACATCGGGGGTCTCTCACTATCAATTTCGCACACCTAAATCCAACCAATCAAAAATTCTGCCAATCACCGTACCAATCATCAAATTTCGCCTTTTTCTAATTTTGAGTCCAAACCACTATCCTCATCACCCGTCTACTTATTACATCCTCTCGGTGCGCCAATTCACGTCTACAGCCCGGCTTCGTACCGCCGAGCAATGAACGCGGGTTCTTTTGTGCCGGCGGCTGGATGCGTCCGGCACTCGGTGCAGGGACGGGGGGCTTACCCGGGCCGAGATCCCACGCACCACCTCGGCGTGGAGCCATCCAATGTCCCGATCTCGACCTGCCGGCACGTCTCAATAGAAAGTGGTCGCCATGACGACCCTTCCTATCGGGCTGCCCGCTCCGCCTAGTGGAGCCCGGACGTGGCCGTTCCAAGCGAGGCACAGCGTGGATCGCGTACGGCGGTTCTTTCGAAACCGCCGTGGTTCGGATCCCCGCTGGTTCTCGCGGCACGCGAAGCTGCCCGACGCGCACCGAGGTCCCGATTCGGCTATAAGTCGTTCTAACCTTTAACCCGGTTACCGTCGATGCCTCACCTGCATGTTTATATGCATACGCTACCCCTTTCTTGCTCATACATGCAGCCGTTTCCATGCTCCTCGTCGTACCTTTTCTTACACACCTCGGTACACTCATTCCGCTCACCGACTTGGTCACACACCTGACCACCGAACACCTTGGCACACATTCGTCGCTCGCAACACCTCACCAACACACCTCTTCGCGCCCCCTCCTCGGTCACCTCCTCTGTGACAATCACAGGTGTGCTCTCACTCGCACACACCCAACCACGTGCCTCACTACCAATTCCAGCGTGCATTCCCACTCACGCTCTACCATTCCAGGTGTGCATCCTTCCATTCCAGGTGTACATCCTCGCTCACCGGTCACAACCAACTCACGCTCCGTGTCACTCTCACTACTTCCACTTCCATTCTTGACAGCGCACTCACCCTTACTCTCGACGGCACACTCTTTCCTCATGCACCCGTCCGTTACACACCTTTCTCGCGCATCCTTTTGCGCACACTCTTTCGTTACTTCCTCCGTAACACTTACTACACCGCGCTTCCATGTACCCCCCTCGCACACGCGCATCGACCAACTCACTCTTGACGGCACACTCACTCCTCGGCATGCACTTTTTCCTCACACACCCCATGGTCGGACATTCTCGCACACCCTCTTTTTTCGCACACCATACCTGTCACACACTTCACCAACGGCCTTTCACGAACACCCGGATCCATAGCAACCCCCAAGCCGACTGAAGCTTTCCTCACATCATATACATTGCCACTCGCCTCCGTACCTCGTCTCCGCACCTCCTTTGCCACCTGCAAAGTCTTTATTTGGTTAGTGAGCATCACATTATGAGTTGAGCACCGACCTTGTACATATTCCGCTATCTCCTCCTTTATTTCTCTCTTAGTTTCTGTCCGTCTCTTCTTAATTTCACTCACCTCTTCTTCCACTTCCTCTAATTTTTGTTTAACCTCTTTTATTTCTCGGTGCGTCTCCTCAAGTTCGTCCTCTAAGGCTACCGTGGACCGTCTCTATGTGCTTCCTCACCTGCCGGTCCCTTTGTCTCCATTATCTCTGTCACCTCGTCCACCCTCATTGTCAGTTCCTCACGTACCATCTGACATTGCTTCTGTGTCGCTATTAATTCGTTTTTTTATTTCTTTTTGTGTCGCCTTTAACCCTCCTAGTACCGCAGTGTTCTTTTGAACCTGCTCCACTAGTTCTTTTTGTCCCTCCGTCAGCTGTTCCACCTCCTCCGTCAGACCCTCTATGCCCCCTTGTAACTTAGCCGTATTATTTCTCACCTCTTTCTCCATACGCTTCTCACCTCGCTTTACCTCCTCGCGTAGCCCCGAAACCTCCTCACCCACACCTCGTCGTATCTCCTCTTTTCATCCCCCCTATCTCTTTTGTAGATGCCACCCTCATCTGCTCCATATCCTCCCTGTGAGCATCCAGTTTGGTTTCTACCCCCATTCTAACCCCCTCTATCTGCTCTCCCATTTGTTTAACTTGCCTTTCCGCTTGGTCCCTCATGTCCCTCAATTTGCCTTCCATTCTGTTTTCTAACCCCTCTAACCCATTTCTCACTCCCCTCTATCTGATTCTCCCTGGGCAGCCATTCTATTTTCTACCCCCGTTAACCCCTCCTGTATTTCCCCTAATCTATCGTCTAATTTCCCAAATTTCTTGTCTAATCCCTTAAAATTACTGTCTAATCCCTTAAAATTATTGTCTAATCCCTTAAAATTATTGTCTAATCCCTCACCGGTACCCCTCGCTTCGTCCCTCATTGCCCCCATTTGGCCCTCTAATCGCTCACTATCAGCCCTCATTCCCACAATTTGGTTTCCCAACCGCTCACCCAATCGCTCAATTTGGCTCCCCATACTCATCTGTACAGCTGCCTGTAGCTGCGCAATGAGGGCCTGCATGTCATTCGGCTGCATGTTAAAGCCCGTTGATACAGCGGGCTCGGCTACCGCGCGCTCGTGCGAGGCGCCATTTTGCGCGCCCGTAACCTCGTGCGTGACGACGCCATTTTGCGACCCTGCTACCCTCACTGCTTCGCTCTCCTCATGTCCCTCATTTTGGTCCTGGATCGACCCTGCCTCACTCTCCTCTACCGGAACCCAGCCGTCTTGGTCTGCCATAGCGCGACTTTCAAAATTCGGGTTTTTTTTTTTTTTTTTTTGTAAAACACAATCAAATTTCGCCGTTATAATTTCGAGCGCGTGAAACGCGCTCCGGATCGAATCCCACTTCCCGACACCAAATGTTACAGACGCGGTTTTGGATGTTAGTTTACCGAGCGGTTTCGTATGACCGCGTCTGCACAGTTTACCCGATTCCACTCGAACGTTGGCCGAATCGCGCTATGCTAAATCAATGAAGGAAAGGACACAACGGCTGGGATTAAATGACACGACACCAGGGGTACAGTTCTCAAGACCTCCGGAGGAGGTTATAATATTGGTTTGCAGAACGTTTAGATTACACGGACAAGAGGTACAGCATAGAAAGGTGGGCACTTAAATACGGTCTTATCTTAGCCCAGACAGACCACAGATAAACGGGACAAGACTGACTCACACAGGGATTGATGGCAAGGAAGGGCAGGTAGTCGATGGATAGCACAAGGTGCACCTTGGGCTCAGGGACAGGATAAAGCGCGGTCCAAAAGATGCAGGGAGGTCTCTCAGCGCTCGGAGGTGGCGACTTCTCTCTCCAAGCTGGGGGCGCATCTGACGTCACCTCCGGTAAGTGGCTGCGTATATCCAGCAGGGAGTGACACGCCCTCGGCTCGTTAGCTCCGCCCAGATGGAATCGGTCCGCCGCTTCTTATTGGGTGCGGGGGGGTTACCGGGCTCCGCCCTTGACGAGGAGCTGACAGTCAGCCCCTGTGTGGTAACCCCGTCGGAGCACATGGGCAATGGCGGCTAACCAAGCCGGAGTGAGGACGCACACTCCCCGCGCCGTCGCCGCGCCGCCCCCCTCTGTTGTTGTAGTTGTTGTTGTAGTTCCATGAGATGATGGGAGGATGCGGAGACGAGATTGTGGGGAGGAATTGGGAGGTCCTAAACTTACTACTGGTGCCATACAATCACATTCTGGTGCAACGAAGAGTCATCATTAATGGAAACGAGTCCTTAACTGACATAGACTAAGAATAACTAGCAAGATGTCCTATAGTTGTCTACGTGAGATGCGGTGAACCTGGGCACGACATTTAATGGGGGAAAAAGGGGAAGGTCGGTTCTACAGAGTGTTGTTTACAGACAATGGGACTAGGGAATGGGGGATTGGGGATAGTTGGGGAGTATTGGGGAAATAGGGGAATATTTACAAGCGGATATGGATGGAGGCCAAATCCCATATCCGCAACAATATATATACATATATATATATATATATATATATATATATATATATATATATATATATATATATATGTATATATATATATATATATATAAATATATATATATATATATATATAGACATATATATATATATATATATATATATATATATATATATATATATATATATATATATATATATATATATATATAAATATATATATATATATATATACAGTATATATATATATACATATATATATACTGAAACGCAAAAGAAACTTACCACCTTTGAAACCTTTAAATATAAACAATAACACTGCTGTAGTAAATGTGTGAACTTATTTGTGGACAATAGTGTCCTCACTGTCAGACAAAACGGTCACGGATTGTCACTTGAACCTTCAATGGTCACTTCATAGCACAGCTGTTGAACAGCCGTTTTGACTGTCAGTGATTAGCCAAGGGGTACGGGATGATTTTAGTGAGCTGCACGTGATGTCTTGATATTGGCTTTTAAAAGGCCAGTGCAAAATGGGCATTTCAATCAACATGCCACGATTGTCAAGCGATCAACGGCAGCGTGCCCTGGGCATGCTGCAAGGCGGACTGAGCTACCGTGAGGTGGCACGTCGCCTTGGCTGTTCACACCAGACGATATCGGCCCTGGTGGACAGAGACACCCTCCACAACTCTGCAGATGACAGACCTCGATCAGGGAGGCCAAGAGTCACCATTGCAAGGCAGGACAGGCAGATGGTCCGAAGTCACCTGCGGGATCGATTCCGTCCAGCATCCCGCACTGCGGCAGAAACTCCGGGGCATGCAAACCCACGGATCTCCAATGATACTGCACGAAGACGACTGCATGACTATTGCAGTCATGGAAGAAACTTACCACTTGTTTGAAATGTAATAAAATTGTAACAGTTCAAAATAAAACAAACCAACAATTGCTAATTGAAACATTGGCATTTTATTGATGACATGTCAAGTTTTTGACCAAGATACACAATCTCATCAGTTTGTTCTACAGTACAGAACAGCACAGGGTGCAATGTCAGTCCCCTTTCAATAGCGTGTGTGGCCACCATTGTTTTGGATACAGGCAGTGCATCGTCGGCGTATACTGCCTACCAGTCTTTGGATGGATTGCTGCTGGATTCTGTCCCACTCAGTCCTCAATGTCTGAAGCAGCTCTGCCCGTGGCCTGGCCCTGCCAACTACGCGTCTCCCAAGCTCATCCCACAGGTGCTCTATGGGATTCAGGTCAGGGGAGAGTGCAGGCCACTGCATGGTGTTGATGTTCTCGCCTTGGAGAAATGCAGTGGTAAAGTGAGCAGCATGGGGACGAGCGTTGTCATGCTGAAAGGTTCTCAGTTCTGGGTGGTCTAGCAGGAATGGCAGCAGATGAGGTCGCAGGATGTTATCCACATACCGCTGGGCGTTAAGATTCCCATCCACAACCACCAGTGGCGTCCTGTACCGGCCTGATCACACTTGGACCACCCCACCTGTTGGCTTGACGCACGCAACAATCGGCATATCGCTCGCCAGTTCGTCTCCAGACACGCTCACGCCCATCAGGACTGTCCACACAGAACCCTGACTCATCGCTGAAAGCGACCTCGTTCCACTGCGCCAAGGTCCACCGCTGATGCTGCTGGCACCATCTCTGTCGGTTGCAGCGATGGGCAGCCGTCATCACGGGGCCTCTGTATGGTCTTCTGGCAGTCAGGCCATAGTCATGCAGTCGTCTTCGTGCAGTATCATTGGAGATCCGTGGGTTTGCACGCCCCGGAGTTTCTGCCGCAGTGCGGGATGCTGGACGGAATCGATCCCACAGGTGACTTTGGACCATCTGCCTGTCCTGCCTTGCAGTGGTGACTCTTGGCCTCCCTGATCGAGGTCTGTCATCTGCAGAGTTGTGGAGGGTGTCTCTGTCCACCAGGGCCGATATCGTCTGGTGTGAACAGCCAAGGCGACGTGCCACCTCACGGTAGCTCAGTCCGCCTTGCAGCATGCCCAGGGCACGCTGCCGTTGATCCCTTGACAATCGTGGCATGTTGATTGAAATGCCCATTTTGCACTGGCCTTTTTAAAGCCAATATCAAGACATCACGTGCAGCTCATTAAAATCATCCCGTACCCCTTGGCTAATCACTGACACTCAAAATGGCTGTTCAACAGCTGTGCTATGAAGTGACCATTGAAGGTTCAAGTAACCATCCATGACCGTTTTGTCTGACAGTGAGGACACTATTGTCCACAAATAAGTTCACACATTTACTACACGCAGTGTTATTGTTGATATTTAAAGGTTTCAAAGGTGGTAAGTTTCTTTTGCGTTTCAGTATATATATATATATATATATATATATATATATATATATATATATATATATATATATATATATATATATTGTTACGGGCCGCGGATAAGATGTTGGTTTGCCGAGCGGATGGCACCGCGGCCCTAACAGTTACCCCGACTAAACCGATTCCTGAACGTTGGCCGAATCGCGCCACAGATATTCAATGGGGTAAAGACTAAAGCGAAGGATGTGAAGAAGAAGAAAGACAACGTGTAAGGAATACAAATATAATTTATTTACTATTTACAAGACCAAAATAACCAAGGAGAAGGAAGGATAATAAAATAATTTACAGAAGAGGCAAGGCGACACAGCGAAACTTAGCTTAACTATACAGGCTTAATTAATACCCAGTGACAGAACAAACAAAGAAGACTCACGCGGGGAATGATGATAGGCATGGCAGGAGGTGGATGGCTGGAGGGAGAGGAAGGTCCACTGGAACTGGGGCACGGTCGGGCTGGGAGCGGCAGCTCCGTTCCTCCGCGGCCACGGTCGGCACCGCCGTCAACGCCCAAGCTGCGGTCGTGCGAGCTGCCGTGGGACGAGCTCTGCCGGTCGAGTTAAAGCTGCCTGGTGGAGCCAACGCTGCTTGGTGGAGTTTAAAGCTGCTGGTACTGCTCGTGGTACTCCTCTTGCTTGCTCTCAGGACTCTCTCTCAATGCTTGCTCTCAGAACTCCTTCTCTCAATGCTTGCTTGTGTACTGCCAACTCTCTGACGCACCTCTCTTTGCACGTCTCTCGCTTGGTCCAACCACGCACTCGGCTCTTGCGCGCGCGCTTTTATAGCGCCTCAGGCGATCACGCTGCCGGCCTTCAGGACACGCCCCTCGGTGAGCTCGCTTCGGCCCTGATTGGTGGGCACAGGCCCTCTGACTCCACCCTTGATGATGATGGGCGGGCACGCCCTTCTTCCCCAAGCTAAGCACATGCTTAATGGTGGCAATTGTAGTTGGCAATACGAATGGCAATTGACGAAAAGGGAATGTGAACGGAATCTACTCTTATTTCACCTGGTGCAATGGAGTGTCATCTTAATGGAAGACAAGGCCTTACCCTAATACACATAATAAGGAAATAAACTACTGAACAGGGATATTATGGTGTCCTTCATGTATGCTTTATGGAACAAACTACGGGAACGCCCTTTGACCTTTATACAACACTGGAGTAAGGAGGGCGATATTTTACAACAATTTACACTACAACAGCAACAAAAAAAAACATTCTCATATCCACAACACTGCACCCTCCTCCTCTTAGGCACGACCCGGGCCTATAACTTTAACTTTTAGTGTGGCACGTAGGTGTAGTTCTCTCTTCATTTAACCTGACCCTGAGTGCGACAGTTTTAAAACATAAATAAATATGTCCCGCTGCTCCATTGCAACCTGCCTAACAGAATCACACCCACAGCTAACCGAATTGCGGAATGGTCTTCAAACTATACATTGATGGTGGGGATCATTATTTACAATGGCTCTGCTTTTATTTACAAAACTAACCCAGGACCTGTGATTGTTCTTTTTAGGGGGGGGAGACAGTCTGCTCTGCATCGACGCACCATGAAATCACCCAAAAACGCACCAAAGCACCCTCAAGCACCAATCGGTGCACAGTCATCACTGTTCAATAAAAATAACCAAACAACCCCTAACCCTGCTGGTGGTCTCTTGCTCTTCGGCTCCCTCTGCTGGCTATTTGCTTTCTTCCAGATGTTGTCATTTTCTTTGCTGGCGGCCTATTTGCACTATTAAAATGCACCCAACGTGTCCATTTTTTTTAATTTATGGCCCACAGGGCCGACTAGTGTGGTTCACCTGTGGGACATCGGTGCCCTGTGGCCAAGGTCCGCCAGCAAGATCTCGAGCCTTCATGGCCGGTTCCAGCAGAGGGGCCATGCCCCAACCCATGGGGTCCATCAGTGGTGCTCAGCCACAGACACGTGGTCCATAAGGTGGTGCATCGATGCAGACAGCTGTGGTTGCGAGAGGTTTGGGCGCACAATGGCCGACTCACGCACGCTCCCCTCGGCGCCCAGTGGCGCGCAGGTCCTCATGTGGGAGACAAAAGGGGGAAAAGAGAGATGAGCGAGGGGTAAGGTCACAAGGGTACACATCAATACAGGCAATGCAAGGCGAAGTGCGTACGGAGAGCGAAGTGAGAAAGCTCGTCCCTACCGTACGTCACCCCCCTCGGTCACCTACTCTACCCTTGCCCTTACCCCATATTTACAAAATCTACACCTTTACAAATTCGTCGCTAATGTCTCGTCTTCCCCATATTTCCCCTACACCAAATTCGTTTCCACAATCCCTCTATCCAAAATTTGCCATCACCCAATTCATCATCAATCCTCATAAGGAGGGAGAGATGGAACATCAAGCACAATGTCACACCCACGTCATGATGCGTCTCACATTCCAAACATTTGCATCAAAAATAATAAAAACAACCTGGCATGGTGTGGAGCTACGTCATCCCAGGTGAGTGGATGTAGATGGTGCAAGGAGATTTCTTAATCCTAACTATCCTCTAAATGACATTAACACACTTTACTCTACCCGGGGTCTTCCCTGCCAATCCATTGGCCAACTTACACTATGGGTTCTAAAAACCAATTCCCATTGACCAAACTGTGGTGCTCATCAATTTGGGGTCTCACTCCCCCGATTCATCTCCCTGTGCCCTTGTACAATTTCAGGGCTGAGTCGTTTAGCTTTCCCAGCAGGTCTACCCACCTGCACACCTCCACCACTGTAGTTGCCACCCGAGCTTACCTAGCTCCTCACCCTAACCTACCTAACTGGGGAAGGCCCCTCCTGGCTCTGTCACCCCTCGGTGCCCTCTGGCACTGGGCTACCCGGGTCCGTCCTCCGGATCCTCGGGCCCCATCCACAACAACTCTACCGGCTCCCAGAGCCCACCTGCGGCCTCACCTGGCCGACATCCTGACAGTGGCGGAGTGTCAACCAACTACACACACTAACAGGCTACACGCCCAGCCATTTCCACAACACTAATGCACCAATCACAACACTCCTGTGCAACTACCCGCACCACAGATGCCAATATCCAACCACAATTTACCTGTACCCTCTACCTAACACTTACACTACCCTCCCCGGGTATTCGTGATGGGGTCCATCCTCCTTTCCTCCATCCACACCTTCGCACCATCCACTCCACTCCACAGTTTCCACCATACTCACTCCACGACCATCCATTCCAATACTCCATATATTCCACACAACCATTTATTCCATACACCTGTTCTTCATACCTGTTGTTGCACACCTGTGCAATCACACCTGGTGCCACCTGCACCCTCCTTCCTTCCTGGACCATTTGGTCAGCACAATACACATCACCATCACTCACGCAAACACTGCTCCATACACCTGTTCAGTTGCACACCTGTGCAATCTCAATACAACTCACACTCACAATCATTTACTCACACCCTGCTCAATACACTTGAATACACCTCCAACACTCACACGGCATCATCTGAACTACCTGTTGCCCTGCTAACTTAGTGCTCCCCGTCTTCCCTTTAAACTAAGCACATACCACGTCATTATCATCCACACTAACCTACCTGCGTCCCCACTACAGGTATCATTGTCACTACCTAACCTTAACGTTACCTAAGGTCATCTTCTCTAGGTCCCTATCATTATATCCTAACCCTCCCGGGCTAGTTTTCACTGCCATAAACCCCATAAAACGAGTGCTCCTTTGCCCCCATGTGAGAGATGGCAGAGTTGCCATCCCCCCACATCGGGTATCTTTCACTATAAATTTTGCTCGTCCAAATTCAACAAATCAAAAATTTGCCAATCACTACCAATCCTCTGCCAATCATCACTCTGCCAATCCTTTGCCAATCATCAAATTTTGTTTTTCTAATTTCGGGTCCAAAACACTATCCTCATCATCACAGTCTACTCACTAGTGCCTCTCGGTGCGCCAAATCATCTCCAAAGCTCGGCTTCGTAAAGCCGAGCAATGAATGCGGGTTGCTTGGTGCCGGCGGTTGGATACGTCCGGCATTCGGTGCAGGGAAGGACGCTTACCGGGCCGAGATCCCACGCACCATCTCGGCACAGAGCCGTCCAATGGCCCGATCTCGTCCTGCCGGA
This sequence comes from Myxine glutinosa, assembly GCF_964187855.1. Classification (NCBI taxonomy): domain Eukaryota; kingdom Metazoa; phylum Chordata; class Myxini; order Myxiniformes; family Myxinidae; genus Myxine; species Myxine glutinosa. The sequence goes on along the minus strand of NC_136263.1, from coordinate 84,750,745 downwards.
ACGCCTCAACAAAAAGGGGTCGCCATGGCGACCCTTCCTATCGGGCTGCCCGCTCCGCCTAGTGGAGCACGGACGCGACCGTTCAAAGCGCGGCCCGGCGTGGATCTCGCACGGCGGTTCTTTTGAAACCGCCGCGGATCCCCGCGGCATGCAAAGCTGCCCGGTTCGCACCGAAGGCCCGATTCGGCTATACGTCGCCCTAACCGCTAACCCGGTTAGCGTCGATGCTCCATTCGCATGCTTACACCCCGCAGCCCGTTCCTTGCTCATACATCCAGCCGTCTCCATGCTCTTTGTCATTGCACCTTCCCTGACACACCCAGGTACACTCATGCCGCTTACAGACTTGGTCACGCACCTGACCATCGCACACCTTTGCACACACTCGTCGTTCGCACACCTCTTCGCGCCCCCTCCTCGGGCACCTCCTCTGTGACAACCACAGGTGTGCTCTCACTGGCACACCCAACCACGTGTCTCACCACCAACTCCAGCATGCATTCACATACGCGCTCTACCATTCCAGGTGTGCATCCTTCCATTCCAGGTGTACATCCTCTCTCACCTGCCACAACCAACTCACGCTCCGTGTCACTCTCACTACTTTCACCACTACACTCGGTCGCGCACTCACCCTTACTCTCACCAGCGCACTCTTTCCTCATGCACCCGTCCGTTACACACCTTTCTCGCGCATCCTCTTGCGCACACTCTCCCGTTACATCCTCCGTAACACTCACCACAGGTGTGCATTCTCCCTTACTTTTGACAGCGCACTCTTTCCTCATGCACCTGTCCGTTACACACCTTTCTCACGCATCCTCTTGCGCACACTCTCCCGTTACTTCCTCCGTAACACTCACCACAGGCGTGCATGCTTCCGTTACATCCCCTGTAACACTCCCTACGACGCGCTTCCATGTGCCCCCCCGCACACGCGCTACGACCAACTCACTCTCGACAGCACACTCACTCCTCGGCGTGCACTTTTTCCTCACACACCCCAGAGTCGGACATTCTCGCACACCTCCTCCTTCGCACTCCGTACCTGTCGCACACTTCACCAACGGCCTCTCATGAACACCCGGATCCAAATCAACCCCCAAGCCGACTGAAGCTCCCCTCACATCATATACATTTCCACGTATATCGCCACTCACCTTGGCACCTCGTCTCGGCACCTCCTTCGCCACCTGCAAACTCTTTATTTGGTTAGCGAGCACACCATCATGATTCGAGCACAGACCTTGTACCAATTCCATTACTTCCTCCTTTATCTCCCTCTTAGTTTCCCTCCGTCTCTTCTTAATTTCAATCACCCCCTCTTCCACCTCCTTTAACTTTTGCTTCACCTCTTTTATTTCCCAGTGCGTCTCCTCTATTTCGTCCTCTAACGCCACCTTGACCGTTTCTATGTGCGTCGTCACCTCCCGGTCCTTTGTCTCCATTACTTCTGTCACCTCGTCCAACCTCATTGTCAGTCCCTCACGTACCATCTGACATTCCTTCTGTGTCGCTATTAAGTCGTCCTTGATGTCTCTTTGTGTCGCTTTTAACCCTCCTAGTACCGCAGTGTTCTTTTGTACCTGCTCCGCTAACTCCGTCTGTCCCACCGTCAGCTGTTCCACCTCCTGCATCAGGTCCTCTATGCCCCCTTGTAACTTTGCCGTTCCATTTCTCACCTCTTTCTCCATACGCCTCTCACCTCGCTTTACCTCCTCGCGTACCCCCGAGACCTCCTCGCCCACACCTCGTCGTATCCCCTCCTTCATCCCCTCCATCTCTTTTGTAGATGCCACCCTCATCTGTCCCAATTCATCCCTCTGAGCATCCAATTTACCTTCTAAACCGATTTTCACCTCCTCTATCTGGTTCCCCATTCGTTTGATTTCCCGGGCGGATTGCTCCCCTATCTCCCGCAATTTGTCTTCCATCCTATCTTCTAACCCCATTAACCCCTTCTTTACCTCTTTTATCCTGTTGTCTAACCCCTCAAATTTATTGTCTAACCCCTTAAAATTATTGTCTCACCCCTCAAAATTATTGTCTAACCCCTCAAATTTATTGTCTAACTTCTTAAAATTATTGTCTAACCCCTCAAAATTATTGTCTAACCCCTCAAATTTATTGTCTTACTTCCCAATTTGGGCATTGGTACCCCTCACCTCGTCCCTCATTGCCCCCATCATTCTGTTTTCCATCCCTTTGAAATTATCGTCTGTTTTTACCATAAAGGCCATCATCTGTTTCATAAACAGGTCCAAATTCATTGGCATCTCGGGCTCGGCTGCCGCGACCACGGGCGCGGCTAAATTTGGTGCCGCAACAACCATGTGCGCGAGGACGCCATTTTGTGCGCCTGATACCTCCTCAACCACCTCCTCATTGCTCTCCTCCATTTCTTCCCTCCGATCCTGGGTTACCCCTAACCCCTCTTCTAGTTCCCCCACCGGCATCCGATCGGCTTGACTAGCCATGGCGCGATTTCAAAATTCGGGTTTTTTAAAACAAAACAATTTTCAGCAGCTCGTAATTTTGAGCGCGTTAAGCGCGCTTCGGGTCCGATCCCGCTCCCGACACCAATTGTTACGGACCACGGATAAGATGTTGGTTTGCCGAGCGGATGGCACCGCGGCCCTAACAGTTACCCCGACTAACCCAATTCCTGAACGTTGGCCGAATCGCGCCACAGATATTCAATGGGGAAAAGACTAAAGCGAAGGATGTGAAGAAGAAGAAAGACAACGGGTAAGGAATACAAATATAATTTATTTACTATTTACAAGACCAAAATAACCAAGGAGAAGGAAGGATAATAAAATAATTTACAGAAGAGGCAAGGCGACACAGCGAAACTTAGCTTAACTATACAGGCTTAATTAATACCCAGTGACAGAACAAACAAAGACAGACTCACGCGGGGAATGATGATAGGAATGGCAGGAGGTGGATGGCTGGAGGGAGAGGAAGGTCCACTGGAACTGGGTCACGGTCGGGCCGGGAGCGGCAGCTCCGTTCCTCCGCGGCCACGGTCGGCACCGCCGTCAACGCCCAAGCTGCGGTCGTGCGAGTTGCCGCGGGACGAGCTCCGCCGGTCGAGTTAAAGCTGCCTGGTGGAGCCAACGCTGCTTGGTGGAGTTTAAAGCTGCTGGTACTGCTCGTGGTACTCCTCCTGCTTGCGCTCAGGACTCTCTCTCAATGCTTGCTCTCAGAACTCCTTCTCTCAATGCTTGCTTGTGTACTGCCAACTCTCTGACGCACCTCTCTTTGCACGTCTCTCGCTTGGTCCAACCACGCACTCGGCTCTTGCGCGCGCGCTTTTATAGCGCCTCAGGCGATCAAGCCACCGGCCTTCAGGACACGCCCCTCGGTGAGCTCGCTTCGGCCCTGATTGGTGGGCACAGGCCCTCTGACTCCACCCTTGATGACGATGGCCCTTCTTCCCCGAGCTGAGCACATGCTTAATGGCGGCAATTGTAGTTGGCAATGCGAATGGCAATTGACGAAAAGGGAATGTGAACGGAATCTACTCTTATTTCACCTGGTGCAATGGAGTGTCATCTTAATGGAAGACAAGGCCTTACCCTTATACACATAATAAGGAAATAAACTACTGAACAGGGATATTATGGTGTCCTTCATGTATGCTTTATGGAACTAACTACGGGAACGCCCTTTGACCTTTATACAACACTGGAGTAAGGAGGGCGATATTTTACAACAATTTACACTACAACAACAAAAAAAAAAACCATTCTCATATCCACAATATATATATATATATATATATATATATATATATTGTTGCGGATATGGGATTTGGCCTCCATCCATATCCGCTTGTAAATATTCCCCTATTTCCCCAATACTCCCCAACTATCCCCAATCCCCCATTCCCTAGTCCCATTGTCTGTAAACAACACTCTGTAGAACCGACCTTCCCCTTTTTCCCCCATTAAATGTCGTGCCCAGGTTCACCGCATCTCACGTAGACAACTATAGGACATCTTGCTAGTTATTCTTAGTCTATGTCAGTTAAGGACTCGTTTCCATTAATTCTGACTCTTCGTTGCACCAGAATGTGATTGTATGGCACCAGTAGTGAGTTTAGGACCTCCCAATACCTCCCCACAACCTCATCTCCGCATCCTCCCATCATCTCATGGAACTACAACAACAACTACAACAACAGAGGGGGGCGGCGCGGCGACGGCGCGGGGAGTGTGCGTCCTCACTCCGGCTTGGTTAGCCGCCATTGCCCATGTGCTCCGACGGGGTTACCACTCAGGGGCTGACTGTCAGCTCCTCGTCAAGGGCGGAGCCCGGTAACCCCCTGCACCCAATAAGAAGCGGCGGGCCGATTCCATCTGGGGCGGAGCTAATGAGCCGAGGGCGTGTCACTCCCCGCTGGATATACGCAGCCACTTACCGGAGGTGACGTGAGATGCGCCTGAGCTTGGAGAGAAAAGGACGCCACCTCCAGCGCGACGATACCTCCCCGCATCTCTGGACCGGACCGTGTGGGTCCTGCCCCTGAGCCAAGGTGCACCTTGAGCCATCGATTCTGCCCTTCCTTGCCATCAATCCCTGTGTGAGTCAGTCTTGTCCCGTTTATCTGTGGTCTGTCGGGGCTAATATAAGACCGTGTTTAAGTGCCCACCTTCCTATGCTGTACCTCTTGTCCGTGTAATCTAAACGTTCTGCATACAAATATTATAACCTCCTCCGGAGGTCTTGAGAACTGTACCCCTGGTGTCGCGTCATTTAATCCAGCCGTTGTGTCCTTTCCATCATTGATTTAGCATAGCGTGACTTAGTCAACGTTCGAATGGAATCGGGTAAACTGTGCAGACGCGGTCATACCAAACCGCTCGGTAAACTAACATCCAAAACCGCGTCTGTAACATTTGGTGTCAGGAGTGGGATTCGATCCGGAGCGCGTTTCACGCGCTCAAAATTATAACGGCGAAATTTGATTGTGTTTTACCAAAAAAAATAAAAAACCCGAATTTTGAAAGTCGCGCTATGGCAGACCAAGACGGCTGGGTTCCGGTAGAGGAGAGTGAGGCAGGATCGATCCAGGACCAAAATGAGGGACATGAGGAGAGCGAAGCAGTGAGGGTAGCAGGGTCGCAAAATGGCGTCGTCGCGCACGAGGTTACGGGCGCGCAAAATGGCGCCTCGCACGAGCGCGCGGTAGCCGAGCCCGCTGTATCAACGGGCTTTAACATGCAGCCGATTGACATGCAGGCCCTCATTGCGCAGCTACAGGCAGCTGTACAGATGAGTATGGGGAGCCAAATTGAGCGATTGGGTGAGCGGTTGGGAAACCAAATTGTGGGAATGAGGGCTGATAGTGAGCAAATGAGGGCTGATAGTGAGCGATTGGGTGAGCGATTGGAGGGCCAAATGGGGGTAACGGGGAACCGGATGGATGCTCAGGGTGAGCGATTGGAGGGCCAAATGGGGGCCCAGATCGGAGGGTTAGGGAGTAGAATAGAGGGATTAGACAATAGATTAGGGGAAATACAGGAGGGGTTAATGGGGGTAGAAAACAGAATGGCCGCTCAAGAGAATCAAATGGAAGGGATGCAAAAGGGGTTAGAGGGGTTAGAAAACAGTATGGAAGGCAAATTGAGGGACATGAGGGACCAAGTGGAAAGGGAAGTTAAACAAATGGGGCAGCAGATAGAGGGGGTTAGAATGGGGGTAGAAACCAAACTGGATGCTCACAGGGAGGAAATGGAGCAGATGAGGGTGGCATCTGGGCAGGAGATGCAAGTGATGGGAGAGGAGATCAGAAGAGGAGTGAGTGAGGAGGTCGGAGGAGTGCGCGAGGAGGTGAGGCACTGTAAGGAGCGCATGGAGAAGGAGGTGAGAAAGGGGACTGTAAAGTTACAAGGGGGCATAGAGGACCTGACGCAGGAGGTGGAACAGCTGACGGTGGGACAGACGGAGTTAGTGGAGCAGGTACAAAGGAACACTGCGGTACTAGGAGGGTTAAAAGCGACACAGAAAGAACTAAAAGATGACTTGATAGTGACGAAGAGGGAATGTCAGATGGTACGTGAGGGACTGACAACGAGGTTGGACGAGGTGACAGAGGTAATGGAGACGAAGGACCGGCAGGTGAGGACGCACATGGAAACGGTCAAGGTAGCCTTGGAGGACGAGCTTGAGGAGACGTACCGGGAAATAAAAGAGGTGAAGCAGAAATTAGAAGAAGTGGAAGAAGGGGTGAGCGAAATTAAGAAGCGACGGAGAGGGGATAAGAAAGAGATAAAAGAGGAGATAAAAGAATTGGTCCAAAGTCTGTGTTTGGATCGTGATGATGTGCTCATTGACCGGATGAGGGATTCGCAGGTGATGGAGGAAAAGCGAAGAGGAAGAGGACCCGGTGTAAGTGGTGACCAATATGGTCGTGCGTATGTGGGGCCAGGTGATTTAAGAAGCTTGGGGGTCGAGATGGACCCGGGTGTTCGTGAGAGGCCGTTGGTGAAGTGTGCGACAGGTCTGGTGTGCGAAAAAGGAGGTGTGCGAGAAAGTCCGACTCTGGGGTGTGTGAGGAAAAAGTGCGTGCCAAGGAGTGAGGGTGCTGTCAAGATTGAGTCGGTCGTAGCGCGTGTGCGAGGGAGCACATGGAAGCGCGGTGTGGTGAGTGTTACAGAGGGTGTGACGGGAGAGTGTGCGCAGGAGTGTGCGCTAGAAAGGTGTGTAACGGACAGGTGCATGGGGAAAGAGTGCGCTGTCAAAGGCAAGGAAGAATGCACGCCTGTGGTGAGTGTTACAGAGGATGTAACGGGAGAGTGTGCGCGAGAAAGGTGTGTAACGGACAGGTGCATGAGGAAAGAGTGCGCTGTCGGGAGTAAGGGTGAGTGCGTTGTCAAGAGTGGTGGTGAGAGTAGTGAGAGTGACACGGAGCGTGAGTTGGTGGTGACAGGTGAGAAAGGAAGCACACCTGGAATGGTAGAGCGTGAGTGGGAATGCACGCTGGAATTGGTAGTGAGGCACGTGGTTGGGTGTGCGAATGAGAGCACACCCGTGATTGTCACAGAGGAGGTGACCGAGGAGGGGGCGCGAAGAGGTGTGTTGGTGAGGTGTGCGAGCGGCGAATGTGTGCCAAGGTGTTCGGTGGTCAGGTGTGTGACTAAGGCTGTGAGTGGAATGAGTGTACCTGGGTGTGTTAGAGAAGGTACGAGGAGCATGGAAACGGCTGGATGTGTGAGCAAGGAACGGGCTGCGGGGTGTAAGCATCCAGGTGAAGCATCGACGGTAACCGGGTTAGAGGTTAGGTCGACTTTTAGCCGAAGCGGGCCCTCGGTGCGTGCCGGGCCTCGCTTTGAACGGCCGCGTCCGTGCTCCACTAGGCGGAGCGGGCAGCCCGATAGGAAGGGTCGTCATGGCGACCACTTTTTATTGAGACGGGCCGGCAGGTCGAGATCGGGACATTGGATGGCTCCACGCCGAGGTGGTGCGTGGGATCTCGGCCCGGGTAAACCTCCTTCCCTGCACCGAATGCGGGACGTATCCAGCCGCTGGCACCACACAACCCGCATTCATGGCTTGGCTGTACGAAGCCGAGCTTTAGAAGTTAATTGGCGCACCGAGAGGCATTAGTGAGTAGACTGTGTGATGAGGTTAGTGTTTTGGACCCAAAATTAGAGAAAAACAAAATTTGGTGATTGGCAAAGGATTGGCAGTAATGATTGGCAGATGATGGGTAGTGATTGGCAAATTTTTGATTTGTTGAAATTTGATGTGCAAAATTGGTAGTGAGCGATGGACCCGGTGGGTAAGGGATCCCTGCCACCCTTCCCAGATGGGGCAAATGCGCTATAGATTATGGGGTGTATGGCAGTGAAAACTAGCCCGGGTGGGTTAGGTTATATTGATAGGGCCCTAGAAGATGACATTAGGTGACGATAAGGTTTAGTTAGTGACTGATACCTGTAGTGGGGACGCAGGTAGATTAGTGTGGATGATAATGACGTGGGAGCGCAATAGTTTAAAGGGACGACTGGGAAGCGCAAGTTTCAGAGGGGAGTAGTTAGATGAGATGATGCTGTGTGAGAACTGGACAGGTGTGTGGAGCAGTGTATGAGTAGTGAGTGTGTGGATCAGCGCGAATGCGCTTGGGGAGAGAAGGGTGCAGGTGGCACCAGGTGTGAGAGCACAGGTGTGCAAGTACAGGTGTGTGGAATATATGGAGCAGAGAATGAGTGGTGTGGAGAGAGTTGGAGTAAGTGGTACGGGGTGGTGCTTTTGGTGCTTGGAAGGGGTGCTCTGCACATTATTAAAGGCCGTAAGGCCACAGAGCACTCGTGGGTTGGTGTATCGATGCTGGCATGCGTGCTCTCTCTATGCATAACATCTGCATGTGTTCCTCCAAAAACAGGTCCTGGATCGTAGTGTAAATATTAGTGTAGTCTTGTGTAAATAATGCTCCCTACCGGCTGTATGTTTAGTTTGAGGATTCTTTCCGCGATTCGGTTATCCTGTGGGTGTGTTTCTGTGAGGAGAAGGGTGCAACGTCGCAGGGGGACATATTTACTCATTTGTGAACATCTGTAAAACTGTCGCACTCAGGGTAGAGTTAATAGTAGAGGGAACTACATCTGAGTGCCACACTAAAGTAGGTAAAAATTTATCGGGTCGGGACGCCCCGAGGTAGAGAAGGGTGCAATGTTGCGGATATGGGATTTGGCCTCCATCCATATCCGCTTGTAAATATTCCCCTATTTCCCCAATACTCCCCAACTATCCCCAATCCCCCATTCCCTAGTCCCATTGTCTGTAAACAACACTCTGTAGAACCGACCTTTCCCTTTTTCCCCCATTAAATGTCGTGCCCAGGTTCACCGCATCTCACGTAGACAACTATAGGACATCTTGCTAGTTATTCTTAGTCTATGTCAGTTAAGGACTCGTTTCCATTAATTCTGACTCTTCGTTGCACCAGAATGTGATTGTATGGCACCAGTAGTGAGTTTAGGACCTCCCAATACCTCCCCACAACCTCATCTCCGCATCCTCCCATCATCTCATGGAACTACAACAACAACTACAACAACAGAGGGGGGCGGCGCGGCGCGGCGCGGGGAGTGTGCATCCTCACTCCGGCTTGGTTAGCCGCCATTGCTCATGTGCTCCGACGGGGTTACCACTCAGGGGCTGACTGTCAGCTCCTCGTCAAGGGCGGAGCCCGGTAACCCCCCGCACCCAATAAGAAGCGGCGGGCCGATTCCATCTGGGGCGGAGCTAACGAGCCGAGGGCGTGTCACTCCCCGCTGGATATACGCAGCCACTTACCGGAGGTGACGTGAGATGCGCCTGAGCTTGGAGAGAAAAGGACGCCACCTCCAGCGCGACGATACCTCCCCGCATCTCTGGACCGGACCGTGTGGGTCCTGCCCCTGAGCCAAGGTGCACCTTGAGCCATCGATTCTGCCCTTCCTTGCCATCAATCCCTGTGTGAGTCAGTCTTGTCCCGTTTATCTGTGGTCTGTCGGGGCTAATATAAGACCGTGTTTAAGTGCCCACCTTCCTATGCTGTACCTCTTGTCCGTGTAATCTAAACGTTCTGCATACAAATATTATAACCTCCTCCGGAGGTCTTGAGAACTGTACCCCTGGTGTCGCGTCATTTAATCCAGCCGTTGTGTCCTTTCCATCATTGATTTAGCATAGCGCGACTTAGTCAACGTTCGAGTGGAATCGGGTAAACTGTGCAGACGCGGTCATACCAAACCGCTCGGTAAACTAACATCCAAAACCGCGTCTGTAACAATATATATATATATATATATATATATATATATATATATTGTTGCGAATATGGAATTTGGCCTCCATATCCGCTTGTAAATATTCCCCTATTTTCTCCAATACTCCCCAACTTTCCCCAATCCCCCATTCCCTAGTCCCATTGCATGTAAATAACAATCAGTAGAGCCGACCTTCCCCTTATTCCCCCATTAAATGTCGTGCCCAGGTCCACCGCACCACACGTAGACAACTTTCGGACATCTTCCTAGTTATTCTTAGTCTATGTCAGTTAAGGCCTCGTCTCCATTAATTATGACTCTTCGTTGCACCAGAATGTGATTATATGGCATCAGTAGTGAGTTTAGGACCTTTCCCATACCTCCTTCCATCTTCCCATACCTCCTTCCATCTTCTTCCCCAACCAACTATGGCTGCAGCAACGGAGGGGATGGGGGCGGCGCGGCGGCGCGGGGGAGGATGCGTCCTCACACTGGCTCGATTAGCGCCATTGACCACGCGCTCCACGGGGTTACCAGAGGGGCTGGCTGTCAGCTCCTCGTCAAGGGCGGAGCCTGGTAACCCCCCCCGCACCCAATCAGAAGGGCGGACCGATTCCATCAGGGGCGGCGCTAGCGAGCCGAGGGCGTGTCACTCCCCGCCGGATATACGCGGCCACGTAGCGGACGTGACGAGAGATGCGCCCCCAGCTGGAGAAAGAAGGACCTGTGAGCGCTGAAACAGATGCGCCTGAGTTTGGAGAGGCCTGAGAAAGACCCGCCTGAGAAAGAACGTCACCTTTGAGCGCTGCGACGAGACCTCCCCGCATCTCTGGACCGAACCGTGTTGATCCTGCCCCGAGCCCAGGTGCACCTGGAGCCATCGCTATCTGCCTTTCCTGGCCACCAATCCCCGTGTGAGTCAGCCGTTGTCCCGTTTGCCTGTCGTCTGTTGGGGAATAATATAAGATTGTGTCTAAGTGCTTGTCTTTCTATGTTGTACCTCTCGTCCCTGTAATCTGACCTTCCACATGAATATAATCTCCTCCGGAGGTCTTGAGAACCGTATCCCTGGTGTCTGTCATTATAATTCAGCCGTGTGTCTTCTTTTTCCTTATTGAGCCAGCGTGGCGCGGCTTCGTCAACGTTCGAGTACAATCGGGTAATTTGTGCGGACACGACGGCCATTCCGCTCGGCCCACCTTAACATCAAAGTCGTGTCTGTAACAATTGGTGTCAGGAGTGGGATTCGAACCCACGCCTCCAGGGGAGAGTGAAGCAGGGTCGGTCCAGGACCAAATTGAGGGACAAGAGGAGAGCGAAGCAGTGAGGGCGGCAGGTTCGCAAAATAGCGCCGTCACGCACGAAGTAGCGGGCGCGCAAAATGGCGCGCTCGCTCACGTGGTTGAAGGGTCCCAAAATAGCGGCGCCGCGGAGGGCGAGCCTGCGGTGGCGGCTGGGGACGCTGGGCAAACCGGGTTTGACCTCAGATTATTCTTGACCCAACTGAATGCAAAAATGGATAGGATGGAGGGCCAAATGGGGGTAATGAGGGACGAAGCGAGGGGTACCGGTGAGGGATTAGACAATAATTTTAAGGGATTAGACATGAAATTTGGGAAATTAGACGATAGATTAGGGGAAATACAGGAGGGGTTAACGGGGGTAGAAAACAGAATGGCCACTCAAGAGAATCAAATGGAAGGGATGCAAAAGGGGTTAGAGGGGGTAGAAAATAGAATGGCTGCCCAGGAGAATCAGATAGAGGGAGTGAAAAATGGGTTAGAGGGGTTAGAAAACACCATGGAAGGCAAATTGAGGGACATGAGGGACCAAGCGGAAAGGGAAGTTAACCAAATGGGGCAGCAGATAGAGGGGGTCAGAATGGGGGTAGAAACCAAACTGGATGCTCACAGGGAGGAAATGGAGCAGATGAGGGTGGCATCTGGGCAGGAGATGCAAGTGATGGGAGAGGAGATCAGAAGAGGAGTGAGTGAGGAGGTCGGAGGAGTGCGCGAGGAGGTGAGGCACTGTAAGGAGCGCATGGAGAAAGAGGTGAGAAAGGGGACTGTAAAATTGCAAGGTGGTATAGAGGAGTTGACGCTGGGAGTAGAACAACTGACAGTGGGACAAAAGGAGTTGGGGGACCAGGTAAAGAAGAACACAGCGGTAATAGAGGGTTTAAAATCGACACAGAAGGAGATGAAAAAGGACGTAGGGGTAATTAAAAAAGAGTGTCAGACGGTACATGAGGACCTGACGAGGAAAATGGACAAGGTGGTAGAGGTAATGGAGGTTAAAGAGCGGGAGGTGCGGGAGCACATAGAAAAAAATAAAGTGGAGTTAGAGGAAGAACTTAAAGGGGCGCACGAAGAGATGAAGGAGATGAAGCAAAAATTAGAAGAAGTGGAAGAAGGGGTGAGCGAAATTAAGAAGCGACGTAGAGAGGATAAGAAAGAGATAAAGGAGGAAGTAAAAGAATTGGTCCAAAGTCTGTGTTCGGATCGTGATGATGTGCTCATTAACCGGATGAGGGATTCGCAGGTGATGGAGGAGAAGCGAAGAGAAAGAGGACCCGGTGTAAGTGGTGACCAATATGGTCGTGCGTATGATGCGCCAGGTGATTTAATAAGCTTGGGGGTCGAGATAGACCCGGAAGTTCGTGAGAGGCCACGAGTGAGGTGTATGGCTGGTCCGGAGGGTATGGAACGAGAGGTGCGAGGTGTGGGTGAGCAAGGTTGTGGGAGTATGGAATGGGTAGCGGGTTGCGGAGGTGTGACCCATGCATCGACACCAACAGGGGTAGTTGTTGGAGGGACCGGGGAGGCACGAGAGCCCCTTGGGGGTAATGTACTGTGGGGGCCCGGCCGGTTCGGCCCCGCGCTGACCCCGCAAGGGGCGACGCACGGGGTCCGGCCGGCGGGCAACGACTCGCATACGAGGTGGTCCCACAAGGTCCCACTCGCGCCGTATGACGGCAAGAGTGATCTACGCGCGTACCTGGCGCAGTTCGACTGTGTGTGTAAGGGTAACGGTTGGGGTGAGGACGAAGGTGGAGTACACCTGGTGGCCGCATTGTGCGGCGCGGCGGCGGAGGTGCTGACGGCATTACCAGCGGGTGCTCTCACCCTGCCAGCCCTCCGCGACGCCCTAATTAATCGATTTGGAATAGAACAGCAGAGCGAGCTTGTTAAAGCTCAGCTCGAGCTGCGAAAGCGCAAGCCCCAGGAAGCCATCGGGGAACTTGCCCACGACATTCGCCGCGCAGTGGGGATCGCACATGCTAGCATGGCAGCGGATTCCCGGGAAAGCCTGGCGCTGGACCATTTTATCCAGGCCCTCCCGGATATTGAGCTCCGGCAACAGCTCGCCATGTGGCGCCCGCAGACTCTGAGCCAGGCGGCTGACGCTGCGGCCCGTTGGGAAGCAGCGAGGCCCCTGGCCCGGGGGGGCGAGCGTCTCGCAATGGCGGTCCGCCAGATGGGACCCCCGATGGAGGGCGGACCCCTTAGGGGGCCCGCCCCCGACGTGGGTCCTGACCTGGCGGGCATGGTCCGGAGGCTGGTGGACCAGCGCCTGGCAGGACCTGGACCATGGCAGGCGGCCCCGGAGGTGGCCCGCGGTGGACCACGAGCGGGTAATCCAATTCGGACCTACAGGGGGGGGAATTTGGAATTCCGGAGGCAAGCACCTTACCAGGTGAGGTGTTATACCTGCAACCGCCTGGGTCACCTGGCGCGGCACTGTCGAAACGCGCGCCGGGATGATCCCCGGCAGTTGAGGTCCTCAACTCCGCCCAGGGGGGAGCGGGTTAGCCGACCCCAGACACCCCCCCGCCAGACCCCGGGAAACTAGAAGGTGTCGGGCACGTAGGGCGGTGTTCGGCAGCAGAGGATGGAGGAGAGCCCTCATTGACGCGACAGGTCATTTATTGTGGCCAAATTGGAACCGGTAGCCTGACAATTAGATGCAAAATTGCCGGCGTGGGGGTAGACGCCGTAGTGGACACAGGAGCTAGCGCCACGATCATCAGCCCTGTGGTCCTTGATTCGAGCGCAGGTGGCTGGGATAAGATCCAGCGCCTGCAAAATTATAGTTTGCAGCTTGCTACCGGGGTAACGGCCCCGATCATAGGGCGTGGTTCTGTGACCCTCAAGTTAGGGTCGGTAAGGAGGGAGATAGATGTTTGGGTGGCGGAGGTGTGCGACCCATGTTTAATAGGGTTGGACCTGTTGACTGCCAGCGGTTGTAAAATCGACTTGTGCCGGGGGATCCTGCAGGTGGGAGTAGAAGAGCTGCCGTTAGGGGGAGTGAGCACGGCCGAGAGAGCGGAGCTGGAGGCTTCCGAGGCCGTGACCATCCCCCCAAGGGCCGAGGCGATAGTGCCGGCCCGATGGGCAGCTCGCCCAACATGGCAGGAGTCCTGCGGCCTGGTCGAACCGGTGGCAGCGCAGTCCATACCGGGTTTAATCGTGGGCCGCACCCTTGTAAAAACGGACGGACCGGTAGTGGCCGTCCGAGTAATAAATATGAGTACAGAACCACGCACTATAGTAAGGGGCACGAGGGTAGCTGGCTGCACCCCCGTTGAGGAAGTCGCGACAGTGAGGGGCGAGAACGTCCAGCCGAGCCGACCCCGGGGGGGAGCCTTCAATAACAAGTAGGAATTGGCCCGATCCCATTTGCGAGATGGTAAATCGTAGCAGCATAGAGTTGGGAGGTACCCAGAGGGAGGCCTTACACAAACTGGTTGGGTCCCATTTGGACCTCTTCTCCCTGTCCACCGAGGATATTGGACGTACGGGCCTGGTGAAACATCAGATCCACACCGGTGAGGCCCGGCCTATTCGTCAGGCCGCCCGACGGCTCCCTTGGAGCAAGAGGGCGGAAGCTGACGAGCAGGTTGAAAAAATGCTCGACGCAGGTGTGATCGAGCCCTCGGGAAGTCCTTGGATGTCACCTGTTGTGCTGGTCAAAAAGAAGGATGGGACCACGCGGTTCTGCGTGGACTATCGCCAGCTAAACAACGTGACACTCAAGGACTCATATCCCCTGCCAAGGATTGATGACACCCTCGATGCCGTTGCGGGCTCAAATTGGTTCACAACTTTGGACCTCAAGAGTGGGTATTGGCAGGTGGAGATGGATAGGGCAGGGAAGGAGAAAACGGCATTTTCCACAGGTAAGGGACTGTATCAGTTTACTGTGATGCCGTTTGGTTTGTGTAACGCCCCCGCCACCTTTGAAAGATTGATGGAGCATGTACTAGGCGGCATGCCATGGCAGTCATGCCTGGTGTACCTGGATGACGTCCTGGTACATGCCCAAACGTTCCCCCAGGCAGTAGCTAATTTGGACCAGGTGTTCGGGTGCCTCAGACAGGCAGGGTTGAAGCTGAACCCGAGTAAGTGCACTTTGTTTGCAAGAGAGGTGGCCTATCTAGGTCACGTGATTGGCCGCGAGGGGGTAAAAACAGACCCAGACAAAATTAAAGCGGTAGAGGAGTGGCCCGCACCACGTACCATCAAAGAGGTGCGGGGATTTTTGGGACTCTGCTCCTACTACCGGCGCTTTGTGGCGAAATTTGCGGAGTTGGCCCGTCCCCTCCACCGGCTTACGGAGAAGGGGACGCGATTTAATTGGACACGGGAGTGCCACGAGGCCTTCCAAAAATTGAAGGGGTGTCTAACATCCGCACCCCTTCTAGCTTACCCCACTAGTGACGGGACATTTACCCTGGACACGGATGCGAGCCAGGAAGGATTGGGCGCAGTTTTGTCTCAGACACAGGAGGGCGTGGAGAGAGTGATTGGTTATTATAGTCGGGCCTTAAGTAGGCCCGAGAGAAATTATTGCGTCACTCGCAAAGAGTTATTGGCTATGCTGGCTGCCATGAACCATTTCCACCCGTACTTGTACGGGCGGAAATTTTTGGTTAGAACTGACCATTCCTCCTTGCAATGGCTCCTTCGGTTCAAGGAACCGGAGGGCCAAATTGCAAGGTGGTTGGAAAAGTTGCAGCAGTACGATTTTGATGTGGCCCATAGGGCCGGGAAGGCCCATGGTAATGCGGACGCACTCTCTCGGCGTCCTTGTCTGGGAGAAAACTGCAAATTTTGTGCGAGACACGAGGAGAGGGAACAATTGGGCGATTCGGACCCGACCCTCGTTGTCCGGGCAACCCGGGTGAGAGGGCCAATTTTGCCACTAACTGCAGATGAGGAATTCGGAACTTTGGCATGGAGCACGGCCCAGCAGGAGGATCCTGTCCTGGGGCCAGTGTTCAATTGGGTCAAATTGGGGCAAAGACCAAAGGGGGAAGAGGTCACCCCCCTCGGGGCACAAACAAAGGCATATTGGGCTCAGTGGCAGACCCTGGAATTGAAAGGCAACATCTTGTATCGCAAGTGGGTGGAGGTTCCCTCTGATCGAACTTCCTGGCTGGTGATAGTCCCTGACAAATTCAAGAACGTCATATTGCAACAGGTGCATGGTACCCGCTCCGGCGGCCATTTGGGCAGGACAAAGACAATATCTCGGGTCCGCCGGAGGTTCTATTGGGTGAATATGGGGCGCGACATACAGGACTGGTGTCGGAGATGCGACGCCTGTTCTGCCAAAAAGGGACCAGCACGGAGGATGAGGGCCCCCCTTCAATTACATCAGGTGGGGGCCCCCCTTGAGCGGGTGGCTATGGATATTCTAGGACCGCTGCCCCGCACCCGCCAAGGTAATAAGTATATCCTCGTTGTGATGGACTACTTCACCAAGTGGCCGGAGGCCTACGCCCTCCCCAACCAAGAAGCAGGGGTGGTAGCGCAGGCCTTCGTGGAAGGATTTGTGTGCCGGCATGGGATTCCACAGGAGTTGCACACCGACCAGGGACGAAATTTTGAGAGCAAATTACTAAAAGATGTGTGCAGTCTCCTGTCAATTCGAAAAACCAGGACAACGCCTTTAAGACCTCAATCTGACGGGATGGTGGAAAGATTCAACCGAACTTTAATCCAACAACTGGCACTGTTCACCACCACCCGTCAGGATGACTGGGACGAACATCTCCCTTATTTGCTCATGGCCTACCGAACCAGCCAGCACGGGGCCACCGCATGCAGTCCAGCGTTGCTTATGTATGGACGGGAGTTACGGGCTCCCGCCGACTTGCTATGCGGTCCCGTGCCAGACACAGTGGTTAACCCGCCGAGGGAGGGGTACGCACGTCACCTAGAGGAAGGCATGGAGCTAGTCCATGCCTTCGCCCGCCGCCAACTCCATCTGGCGGGGGAAAAGATGAAGCGCAGGTACGACGACCGGAGCCAGGGGAGTCAATACGCTCCGGGGATGAAGATTTGGTTCTTTAATCCCCGGAGGCGGAAGGGAAGGTGCCCAAAACTCACCTCCCCCTGGCAAGGCCCAGGAGTCGTCCTGTCGCAGATCTGTGACGTGGTCTTTAAGATCAAAATGGGGCCACGAGCCCTCCCTCGGATCGTCCACGCCGACCGGATAAGACCTTACACCGGCGAGCAGGCGCCCCCGTGGATTGCCTCGGCTTTAGATGCCGAGGCGGGACCCAGTACCTCTGAATAAGGGGGGCTTATTAGTGCCAGAGGACTGGGGGATTGAGGAGCGATAGGCCCGGTGGGAGAGGGTGGCATCCCTGCCACCTTTCCCATGAGTGGGGGCAAATGCGCAATAGTTTATGGGGTGTATGGCAGTGAAAACTAGCCCGGGTGGGTTAGGTTATATCAATAGGGCCCTAGAAGATGACAGTAGGTAACGTTAAGATTAGTTAGTGACTGATACCTGTAGTGGGGACGCAGGTAGATTAGTATGGATGATAATGACGTGGGAGCGCAATAGTTTAAAGGGACGACTGGGAAGCGCAAGTTTCAGAAGGGAGTAGTTAGCTGAGATGATGCCGTGTTTGTGAGAATTGAACAGGTGTGATTGCACAGGTGTGCAACTGGACAGGTGTGTGGAGCAGTGTATGAGTAGTGAGTGTGTGGATCAGCGCGAATGCGCTTGGGGAGAGAAGGGTGCAGGTGGCACCAGGTGTGAGAGCACAGGTGTGCAGGTACAGGTGTGTGGAGAGAGTTGGAGTGAGTGGTACGGAGTGGTGTGCATGGTGCGAAGGTGTGAATGGGGGAAGAGTGGACCCCCATCACGGATACCCGGGGCGGGTAGTGTAAGTGTTAGGTAGAGGGTACAGGTAAATTGTGGTTGGATATTGGCATCTGTGGTGCGGTTGCAGAATGGTGTTGTGGATGGGTGCATTAGTGTTGTGGAAATGGCTGGGCGTGTAGCCTGTTAGTGTGTGTAGTTGGTTGGGCACTCCACCACTGTGAAGATGTCGGCCAGGTGAGGCCGCAGGTGGGCTCTGGGAGCCGGTAGTTGTGAGTGGGTGCCTGAGGATCCCGGGTGTGGATCGGGCAGCCCAGTGCCAGAGAGGGCACCGAGTGGGGAGAGCGCCAGAGGGCCTGCCCCAGGTAGTTAGGTTAGGGTAAGGAGCAGGTAAGCTCGGAGGCAACTGCAGTGGTGGAGGTGTGCAGGTGGGTAGACCCACTGGGAGAGGTACACGCCGCAGCCCAGAAATTGTGCGAGGGCACCGGGAGATGAATCGGGGGAGTGAGACCCCAAATTGAAGAGCACCACAGTTTGGCCAATGGGAATTGGTTTTTAGAACCCATAGTGTAAGAGGGCCAATGGTTTGGCCGGAGAAAGACCCCGGGTAGTGTAAAGTTGTTAAAGTCATTTAGGAAATAGTTAGGATTGAAGAACCTGTCGCACCATACGCAGCCACTTACCTGTGGTGATGATGATGACTCCACACCTGTGTTTTCTTTGTTTTGTTGCAGGAAGTAAGAATTGTTGTGAGGATTTGTGAGACGCATCACGACGTGGATGAGACATTGGGGTGATTCCATCTCTCCCTCCCTAGGAGGGACTGATGATGAATTGGTAATGGCAAATTTTGATGTTCAGTTGGAGATGGCAAATTTTGATGAGAGTTGAAAATGGCAAATTTGATTGGTTAGGAGGGAGAGAAGACGAATTTGGTTTATGGGAGGAACGGGGAAGACAGTAGGGACGTTTGTGGATTTGTAAAATAGATGTTTATGGGTAGTGTTGTGTTTTGTGGATACAGTAAGGGGTAAGGGAGGGGCCATGTAGGTTACCTGGTGGGGGGCGGGGGCGTACGATAGGAACGTACCTGTCTCACCTGGTTCCCATGTGCCCCCAGTGTGCATCACCTTACATTGCGTGCACTTTTGCGCCCTTACCACCTTACTCACTTGTCTGCTTCTTTTGTCTCCCACCTCCGAGGATCTGGCTTTGGGGTAGAGAGAGAGGAGAGAGAGGTGCTGGCTGCGCAGTTGTGGGCCTGCACTTTCGCTGTTTGCTGCCGGGATCGATACACCATATGGACCGCAATGTTTGTGGCCACCCACAATGGACCGCAGTTCGTTTGCGGCCAAGCACCACCCGGGGATGGACCTATGGGTCAACGTGGCACCTATGCCATACAGGTGAACCACTTTTAGTTAACACCAAGTGCACCACAAGAAGAGCAAGAGACACCTGCAGGGTTAGGGGTTGTCGAATTTATTTTTATTCCAATGAACAATGGTGACTGCACCGATTGGTGGTGGGGTGGTGCTTTTGATGCTGGGAAAGGGTGCTCTGCACGTTATTAAAGGCCGTCGGCCACAGAGCACTCATGGGTTGGTGTATCGATGCTGGCAAGCGCGCTCTCTCTATGCATAACATCTGCATGTGTTCCTCCAAAAACAGGTCCTGGATCGTAGTGTAAATAGCAGCGTAGTCTTGTAAATAATGCTCCCTACCGGCTGTATGTGTAGTTTGAGAATTCTTTCCGGATTCGGTTATCCTGTGGGTGTGTTTCTGTGAGGAGAAGGGTGCAACGTCGCAGGGGGACATATTTACTCATTCGTGAATATCTGTAAAACTGTCGCACTCAGGGTAGAGTTAATAGTAGAGGGAACTACATTGCGTGCCACACTAAAGTAGGTAAAAATTTATCGGGTCGGGACGCCCCGAGGGTAGAGAAGGGTGCAATGTTGCGAATATGGAATTTGGCCTCCATATCCGCTTGTAAATATTCCCCTATTTTCTCCAATACTCCCCAACTTTCCCCAATCCCCCATTCCCTAGTCCCATTGTCTGTAAATAACAATCAGTAGAGCCGACCTTCCCCTTATTCCCCCATTAAATGTCGTGCCCAGGTCCACCGCACCACACGTAGACAACTTTCGGACATCTTCCTAGTTATTCTTAGTCTATGTCAGTTAAGGCCTCGTCTCCATTAATTATGACTCTTCGTTGCACCAGAATGTGATTATATGGCATCAGTAGTGAGTTTAGGACCTTTCCCATACCTCCTTCCATCTTCCCATACCTCCTTCCATCTTCTTCCCCAACCAACTATGGCTGCAGCAACGGAGGGGATGGGGGCGGCGCGGCGGCGCGGGGGAGGATGCGTCCTCACACCGGCTCGATTAGCGCCATTGACCACGCGCTCCACGGGGTTACCAGAGGGGCTGGCTGTCAGCTCCTCGTCAAGGGCGGAGCCTGGTAACCCCCCCCCCCGCACCCAATCAGAAGGGCGGACCGATTCCATCAGGGGCGGCGCTAGCGAGCCGAGGGCGTGTCACTCCCCGCCGGATATACGCGGCCACGTAGCGGACGTGACGAGAGATGCGCCCCCAGCTGGAGAAAGAAGGACCTGTGAGCGCTGAAACAGATGCGCCTGAGTTTGGAGAGGCCTGAGAAAGACCCGCCTGAGAAAGAACGTCACCTTTGAGCGCTGCGACGAGACCTCCCCGCATCTCTGGACCGAACCGTGTTGATCCTGCCCCGAGCCCAGGTGCACCTGGAGCCATCGCTATCTGCCTTTCCTGGCCACCAATCCCCGTGTGAGTCAGCCGTTGTCCCGTTTGCCTGTCGTCTGTTGGGGAATAATATAAGATTGTGTCTAAGTGCTTGTCTTTCTGTGTTGTACCTCTCGTCCCTGTAATCTGACCTTCCGCACGAATATAATCTCCTCCGGAGGTCTTGAGAACCGTATCCCTGGTGTCTGTCATTATAATTCAGCCGTGTGTCTTCTTTTTCCTTATTGAGCCAGCGTGGCGCGGCTTCGTCAACGTTCGAGTACAATCGGGTAATTTGTGCGGACACGACGGCCATTCCGCTCGGCCCACCTTAACATCAAAGTCGTGTCTGTAACAATATTGTTGCGGATATGAGGATGGCATTTTTTTTATTGTATTGTATTGGAAATGGTGATGAACATTGTTTGGATATGGCCCCTCCTGCCTCCGGAGTTGTGTAAAGATAAAAAGGGCGTCTCGGTAGTTAATTCCATAAACACCACATTGCAGGACCCGATAAAACCCTTGTTCAGTAGCTTATATCTTATTATGTGTTTTAGAGTAAGGCCTTGTCTTCCATTAGAATAATACTCCATTGCACCGAGTGAAAAAGAGATAGATTCCCTTCATTCCCATTCCCAAAAACCTCCATTCCCCCTTTCGTCGATTGGCAATTACATCCCCTCCAATTGCCGCCATTGACCACGAGGCAGGGTCGGAGAAGAAAGGCGTGTCTCCACCTCGTCATAGAGGGGAGGAGTGAGCCAGCCCCACTCGACCAACCATGAACAAGGGGTTTGGCTAGAGAGGGCGGAGGAAGAGCGATCGGGGAGGTTCGCAAAGGTTGAGGGGCAGGGCCTATATAACCCGCCGGCGGGGCGTTCCCCAAGGAGTTGAGTCCAAGGGAGCAGACGAGAGGGAGTCCAAGCAGCTGGGTCCAAGAGATGCGCTTTGAGTTGGGTCCAAGAGATGCGCTCTGAGTTGAGTCCAAGAGAGGCGCTTTAAGTTGAGTCCGAGAGAAGTCCAGAGTTGAGCAGCAGCTCGAGCCACCGAAACTGCAGCCACAGCAGCGTGGGCCTAGACGGCAGTTTGGAGCAGGGGCCGCGAAGGAACGGCGGCTGCCCAACGCGCCGATCGTGCTGCAGTACACGTGGACCTTCCTCTCCCTCCAGCCATCCACCTCCTGCCATTCCTATCATCATTCCCCGCGTGAGTCTGTCCTTGTTTGTTCTGTCCCTGGGTTAATTAAGACTGTAGGTAAGCTAGCGTTGCACTGTGTCTCTAATATCTTCTGTAAATTATTTTCTTATCTTTCCTTCTTCCTTTGTTATTTTGAGCCTGTAAATAGTAAATAAATTTAGTAGTATTTTCAACCCTTTTCTCGTCTTATTCTTTTTCCTCTTTGCATTCGGTCGCTTTAGAGTTTTCCCGATTGAATAGCGGTGGCGCGATCCGGCCAAAGTTTGGGGTCAATCGGGTTTTAGAGTCGGGGAATAACTGTTCGGTCGCGGAGCCTCCGCTCGGCAAATATAACATCTTTAACCGCGTCCGTAACAATATATATATATATATATATATATATATATATATATATATATATATATATATATATATATATATATATATATATATATATATATATACAGTCATGTGAAAAAGTAAGTACACCCCATGTAAAGTTTTGACTTTTTCAACATATTTCAACATACAGCTATTTGATCTTCATTTCAACAATATTGATAGATAAAGGTGATATAATATAACAAATATGAAACATTTACATTTTGTCATCCATTGTATAATTTAAATAAACATAAATGCAAATTTTGCATGTGGAAAAAGCAAGTACACCCCTACATTTATCACTGCTTCTTCAAACACCTAAAATTATAATCAGGTGCACCAGCTCAAGTGCAAATGATTAGAACATCGTTAGAGAGGGTCTTGGAGGAACCTGTCTTATTTCAACCTCAGACATTTAGTTTGGTTTGCTCTTTGTTGTTGAAGTGTGTGGCGTCACCATGCCAAGATCAAAAGAGCTCTCTGGGGCCTTCAGAAAGAAGGTTATAGAAGCCTACGAGTCTGGGAAGGGATTTAAAAAGATCTCCAAACAATTTGAAATCAATCATTCGACTGTCCGGAAGATCATCTACAAGTGGAGAAGTTCCAAACAACTGCCATCTTGTTCAGGCCAGGCCGCCCCAGCTAGTTCAGCCCAAGTGCAGACCGCAAGATGCTGAAATAAGTCTCCAAGAACCCCAGAATGTCATCACGGGACCTACAGGTAGCTCTTGCCACTGTTGATGTCAAAGTGCCCGAGTCTACCATCAGAAAGAGGCTGCACCAATTTGATCTGCATGGGAGGTGTGTCAGGAGGAAACCTTTGCTGTCCAGAAAGAACATCAGGGCAAGACTAAAGTTTGCCAATTAACACCTAGGCAAAGACCAGCACTTCTGGAACAATGTGCTCTGGATAGATGAGTCAAAGGTAGAGCTATTCGGCCACAGTACCAGAAGACATGTTTGGCGAAAACCAAAGACAGCATTTGACCACAAGAACCTGATACCAACTGTAAAGCATGGTGGTGGAAATATTATGGTTTGGGGCAGCTTTGCTGCATCAGGGCCTGTGCAGCTCACCATCATATAATCCTCTATGAATTCTTCATTGTACCAGAGGGTGCTTGAGGATAATGTGAGGCCATCTGTCGGAAAGTTGAAGCTCAACCGAAGGTGGACCTTGCAACATGACAATGACCTTAAACATCTATCTATAATTCCAGTAATCTCTGTACGTTTGTACGTTTGTACGTCTGTACGTCTGTACGTTTGTACGTCTGTTTGTCTGTGACCGCTGTTTCTCGACAACCACGGGTCCGATATACTTTTAACTTGCCAGGTATATTGCTGGGGACCCGAGGATGTGCCTTTTCAAGGTTTCATATTAATCGGACAATTACTTACCGAGCTATGTCCAAAAAACGATTCAACCAATCAGAGAGCAGCGAACGATCGCGTGTGCCGAACGTGGAGGACACACTCTGCCTCGGATGGCACATTTGAGAGCGTATTCATTTATTTCACGTTTGCAAACTATGTTGGCGTTAAACTATGTTTTAAAACTAATAAAACCGAATTTGCGATTCATTCGCTTTCCTGCGCGTTTGTGCACGCGATGGCGATTTCTTTACCAAACTCCGGAAGCCGTTCGCTTTGGACCAAACCATTGCATGTAAATAGAGGGGGGGGATTGTCACCGTACTCGCAAGCCGTTCGCTTTGGACCAAACCATTTCATGTAAATAGAGGGGGGGGATATAATTTTAGATATAGATATAGTACGGGCAATGCCCTAGTACCAGTAAATCCACTAAGGAATGGCTGAAAAGAAAGAAATGGAGGGTTCTGGAATGGCCAAGTCAAAGCCTGGATCTAAATCCCATCGAGATGTTGTGGGGGGATTTGAAACGAGTTGTGCATGCAAGAAACCCCTCAAACATCGCACAGCTGAAAGAATTCTGCATGGAGGAGTGGGCAAAAATTTCTCCCTGTCGATGTCAGAGACTGGTAGACAGTTATAAGAAACGCCTACTTGAGGTTGTTTCTGCCAACGGGGGCAATACCACCTATTAGAGCCAATGGTGTACTTACTTTTTCCACATGCGAAATTTGCATTTATGTTTATTTAAATTATACAATGGACTACAAAATGTAAATGTTTCATGATATTTGTTATATTATATCACCCTTATCTATCAATATTGTTGAAATGAAGATCAAATACCTGTATGTTGAAATATGTTGAAAAAGTCAAAACTTTACATGCGGTGTTCTTCCTTTTTCACGTGACTGTATATCATTTTTGGCCCTGTCACTCAATGATGAATAGTCACTGAAAAAAAATTCTCGTATCCGGATCCGGATTCTGATCTTCACCAAAATTGAATGAATTCTTCTTTGTCACACACCTAACCTATACACCTATTTTCGTCCGAATCCGTCCATAATCTTTTGAGATATCGTGCTATATATTGTTTTTTGCCCTATCTCTCAATGGTGAAGAATCACTTGAAAATTAAAAATTCTCGTTTCCGGATCCAAATTGTGATCTTCACCAAAATCTAATCATTTCATCATTGTCGCACGCCCAACCTATCAACCAAATTTTGTCCGAATCTGTCCACAACCTTTTGAAATATCTTGTTCACAGACAGACAAACCAACAGACAGACAGACAGGGCTGAAAAGATAACCTCCATCCACCTTTGTTGGCGGAGGTAACTAATGAACCTGGCGGAGGTATACACTCTACCTACTACCGTTCTATTTCATCATGCTTTACCCTTTTGCGGGGACAGCACAGTAAGTAAGTTTGGCTCTCAGATAATCAATATGCTCTAGCTTTGTGGGGGCACATTGAGGCAAGTAATTTGGTCCCTAACATAATCATTGGCAATTAACAATGAGAATGGAACATCGTAGTTATAAAACACATCACTTATCACCCATTTTAACATGGGGGATAGATTTCCACTTGCTTTAAAGATTTCCACTTGCTTTACATTTTGGTTCACCATGTTTAAATGAAAGTAAATGACATAGAGTGAACAAATCCATTTGCAGTAATCCCCTTATTCCATACATTAGGTTTAATCATCACAAGTTGGCAATAATGATCTGAGCATTCAAATCCCGCACATAAAACAAAGTGCATTTCCATGGTCAAATGATCGTTTGATTACATTACGCACACAAATGCATCTGTTCGTCGTTAATTATCATTGTTCATTTGTATGTGGATGACTGTGAGCAAAACACGCAGCCATTATCCACAGCAATTTCCATTGATGAGCATTTGCACATCGATCTTGCTGCGAAAATCTTTATACGAGACATGAGATCAGTCAGTGAGAATGGGCGAAATGGATCCTCTCTGCAGAATGAGCAAGAGTCGCTGCAAACGAGCTAGCACCAGGCCGCAGGATTTGAGGGTCAAGGGTCAGAGACAGCTGGACCAATTGGCGAGGAACAACACAACATATTTTGTTCGCCTTTCCTCTTTTAACGACGGATACAGTATAGTGCTGCCTTTTGTTGGCACAACATGGCTTGCATTGTCGCTCAACAATTTCGCTGTTATGAGCAAGGAGATAATCAATGGCAAAGTAAGAGGAAGAAGCAAAAGGAACGACAAAGCTACCTGGGTGCAGAGGCCCACACAAATTTTGATGAAGGACATGCAATAGTACAATACATGTGACTACCTCAAATGGAGGGACTGAAGATAAAAAGTGCTATTGTTCTATAATGTCAAAACATATATGCATATAAAAACCAAGAAATAGGAGCTGATCTTTGGTACACTTGCCTTGTATTCATCTTTTCATCTCAAATCCAAATTTCTTGAGTATATAGCAAAAATTTGACTGTTCCAATATTTATGGAGGGCACTTTATATAATGTGTATATATATATATATATATATATATATATATATATATATATATATATATATATATATATATATATATGTATATATATATATATATATATATATATATATATATATATTATTATTATTATTATTATAATTCACCAAATGTCCGTCCGTCAGTTCGAAGGTACCGCAAAAACGGCTAAACCGATCGCAACGATATTTTGGGTGGGTATTCCTGGGACCCCTGGGAGTAAAATAGGCGATATTGTTTTTCCAAGTTTTCCAATTTTCCAGTTTTTCCAAACACGATGGAATAATATTTACCGATATGAATAGTGATGTGGCTTTGTTGAAATTCTACAAATACTGTTTATTCTACGTACCAGGAGAGAGTATATCGACTCCTGACGAACTCTTCCTATATAAATGTGCGGCTCCGAAGTAAAATGGCAGCTTGTGCAAAGCGACTGAGAAACAGGTGTAGCTGCTGCTTCCGTGTTACAGATTCGGCACGCACTCTTCACACATAAACGTGCGACTGAGAAAGACGTGTAGCCGCCGCTTCCGTTTTGCAGAATTCAATCTTTTTTCAAAATGTGCACCATCTACTGTTTAGATTTTGATGATTTGCATGTGATATGATTCAACGGATGTTTATATGAATCGTTTAAAATAAAAAAAGCCTTCAATATCTGATATTTTGCTTTTTCATTTGGGCCTCCCAATTGAAGTCCCACCCATAGGGCGGGTACCATTTCTAGTGTATATAATGGAAAAGTACTGTATGGCACAGGCCGAATGGGCCAATAAAAGTCTTGGTGTCCTAGCTTATTTGTGTTTCCTTTTACAATGAATGGACTGACAGGATGGCCTAGAGTCGGCATGGGGACCCTCTGGCCCGCTGGGTGATATTTTGTTTCGTATTTTATGTAGCTACTTGCTGAGATACCTGTTCTTCGCCTGGGTAAGCTTTATCTTAAATAGAATAGGAAAGTCAAAACCTGATGAAGAGTAGAATATTGTTTTTGTTTTGTGTATCACAATGACAATGACTGCCTGTACTGTGATCTGAGGACGAGGTGCAACTGACTTAGTCTCACCAAAGAACTTCTTGGTAAATGTGCAGTCACACTATAACGTATAGCAGTAACTTATGCCGACGTATGTGAATTTTCACCAACACGCTGGTGTACGTTGACGAAATTAGGGGTAGGTTTGGTATAAGTTGTATACGTTAAAAGCACGCTGGTATAAGCTGGCATACGTTGTTGTACGCAGAGGCTGAAATAAATTTTTGTGCATGCACAAAAATTTTGGGCGTATGGCGACGTCCTCTTCATAGGTTAGGCATACGTTAGGCATACGCTAGACATACGCTAGACATACGTTAAATACGTTAGAGGTAGGTTACTCATACGTCGAGATACGTCGAGATACGTTGGCATGAAGGTGTACCGTACAGCTAACTTATTCATAACCTATGAGTAACTTACTTATAACCTATATCTAACCTATATCTGACGTATCTGCAACGCATATTGACATATTCAGACGTAATAGACGTATGTCTGACGATGGAGTAACTTATTGAAAGTGTTTCTACCGTACAACTAGCGTATTATTGGCGTTTTGCCAGCATTTTGCGGTCACTATATATATGGGGGCCTGTGAGTAGCTCACCATCACTTCTCCACCCGTCATCAGAGAAGATGGAGGATCCTGAGAGGCTTCGACAAGAATACCAACTAGTCGTTCTCCAACATCAGTATGACATCATCATACTGATGAATACCAACTAGCCGTCGTCGTCGTGAGCCCGCTTGCGCCGTGAGGATGAGGGGAGGGTAGGGATGATGTCAGCCTCCTTGAGACCAACTTGCTGCTCGGCGCAGGCAGCCTCAGCAGCATCAAGGTCTCCCTCATGCGCGTCAATAGTGGCCTTCACCTGCAAAGACAAATAATAAAAATCATAAGTAAAATGAATGCAAAAATGAATGCAAATTGAATTGTCATTAAAACAATGAGGTCCAGAAAAAGTAAAATATTTGTATACTTACACTATTGCAGGGCTCAGGACGGTGTCGGATGACGGTTTTTAGGAATCCGAACTTTGCCATGATCCACTCCTCCCTCTCAGTGAGCTCAGGAGCACCATCCCCACTCTTCTTCTTGTCAAGGCATGTGTGGTTGTCTCTGAGTGACTTAAACCATCCCCTGAGGAGTTCTGAAGTCTTGCCCATCTGCTGTGCCTGGTCCTCCCATATTTTGCCCTTCTTGTCAGTCCTCCTGTAGTCCGTCATCTTCATGTTCCAGAGGACAGGATTGTCTTGGAGGAACTCAAGCATGAGCTCCTCATCTTGCACTGACAGGGAGCAAGCAGTCTTCTTGGCCCTCCTCTTCTTCTTGGTCTTGTCATCAGACTGACGGGAGGAGGTGGAGGCAACTGATGCAGCATCCGAGTCAACAGAAGGGGCACGGGAGGCACGGGAACCATCACCGGAATGAGGAGATGGAG
Organism: Myxine glutinosa; assembly: GCF_964187855.1. Lineage (NCBI taxonomy): Eukaryota > Metazoa > Chordata > Myxini > Myxiniformes > Myxinidae > Myxine > Myxine glutinosa. The sequence goes on along the minus strand of NC_136263.1, from coordinate 84,722,144 downwards.
AGCGTGGTGACTGCGAGCAACCGGCTTGGGGCACAGCAGGGAGATCATGAGCAGGTGGATCGGCGGCTTTGGACGATGATGGTGAGGATGATGGTGTAGATGTGTTCTTCTTGCCTCTACCTCGGCCCCTGGCAGACGTCTCGGTTGCTGTCTTCTTCGTTTTCTTGGGTGCCATGTTGATGTTGATAGCTCGCGGTACTGTAGAGATCGGCACCGTATTTATGCAGAACGTCACGTGATCGTCGGCAACACGCCGAGCGCGCTGCGCATAGGTTTCTCATACGTTACTCATACGTTGGGCATAAGTCGAGAACGCTGGACATACGCTGGCCATACGCTGACCATATGCTGTGATATGCTGTCATAAGTTATATATAAGTTAGTGATAGGTTACTAATAGGTTAGACATACGCTATGTATACGTTCAATACGTTATGCATACGCCCAATTTATTCATGCTGTAGAATTTTCGATGCTTTTTTGGGCGTATGCCGACGTGTTGACATTGTTTTATGATTTTTCATATGCTAGATATGTTTCTCTAAAACGTCATAGTGTGACTGCACCTTAAACAGTATTTCCAGTTTTCTTTTCATTACAATGCTGTCAATAGAGTCAACAGAGGCCTCCACTGGGAAGTTTGTATAAAAGACATTTGGGGCTTCCCACTCTGCTTGCTGCATCATACAGCTGGCCAAGTGTGAATGTGAGCTCCTGAAGAACTATGCCAACGACCTTGAGGCTTTATCCTTAGGATTTCTTGATGGTCATGCTGAAGCAGACTCTAGCTGGAAACTGGATTCACGAAAAGTCTAAAGGCAAGCCTGATGCATCTGGTGGGATGATCAGTATCCTTGGAATAATGGCTTGCTCTCCCTTGTTTGATCCAGTGGCATTGGTGACATTTAGGCAAGTCAAAAGCTGTTCGATGATGCCTCGATTTCTGTTACAAAGCTTTGGTGGGTCGAAGTTGCATAAGAGCATTGCTGGTGCTCCCATTTTCAGAAGGAGGTGGTGAGGTGTCACACCTCAGGACTCCAGGTTGTTCAGGAAATCTGTGGGGTATGTAACTGCATCAGCATCATGTGGGGTATGTAGCGGCTTTCTCCACTGATTTGTAGGAAGTGGCTTACCCTGGGAAGTTTTATATAAGTTTCCAGAAGATTGTTTTTATGTTTTTACTGATTCATTGTGTGGAGCAAAAATTGCATACTCACACAGACACTCCATGTTTTTGTGGCGTTGCAGTACGTTTTAGTATACGCTCGACTGGAGATGTTTGGCTGATGATATGGTCCCCAATTTCTGTGGTATAGTGATGAATTGGTGTGAGATTGTAGCTTCATCTAAGCGATGTTTGATGACACAGATTGGCATTTCTGTGCTTGTCAGGTTGAATGTGATCTTAAATGTAGAATGAGATGTTTGTCTGCCTTGAAGAAGCTGAGCAGCAATCCCATTCTTTGCAGTTGTCAATGCGACATCACCAATGGAATGAACCTTTGCGAGAATGAGGTTTGCGAGAAATGTTCTCCTGTGCCAATCGGAGCAAATATGCCTACCCCAGAATGAATGCATGCCATCACCCTGTTATTAACAACCATTTGGTCATCTGTAAGCTGTGGCTCTGTTTTGTTTGTTCAATGTGATTAAGAAGTGGGATCCGGTTATAATACTTCTTTCAGAGAATTTCTCTCGCTGGTCTGTTGTGATCCTGATGTAGCTCTGGAATTGACAGTCCGTACACATCCAGCGTCTGGCCTCCCATTAGCTCTACATTGTCTGACAGATAGATGAGTGCCTCATTGAAGATGTGGTAGTTGTAATCCATGTCTGGGCAGCAGCAGACACTCTGTGCAGAGGGTGTGGCTGCACCTAACCTCACACCCTCCCGGATAGCAAGATTAAGGATACCCACTCCCAGTCTTAATTGTTCGTTGCCCGACGGTAAGTGCTGAGACACGATTAGTTAAGAAGTTTGCTGATTTCTTGTTGTGCCTTATCTTCTGAAAATTTTCATCAAACAAGATGGAAAATTAATCCCGAGGTGGAACATGAGAAATCCCATTGTTATTTTGTTAATGTAGTAAAATGTTTGAGGCAACCGTACTCACCTCCGACCCTTTGTCCGACCACCTGCCCTCCACTCAACTCCTCAAAATACTCCATGCCTACCTTTTCCCTCCAATGTACTTTTACTCCATAAAGTGTTACTTTTTATTGCTGCATAATATTCCAAACATAAAGTGACCCAGATAACATTGGTTTAGGGCCTAAAAAATGCAGGATAAGCAGTTGGAGTGGGAGGAGAAGGCCAAAATGATGATCAAGAGGATATGAAGAGGCTCGAAAAGGAAGATATAGATGAACAACGTTTTCATTTTTGTACTTGGATCCACAAATAATTGCCACACTCAACATGACTTTGACAGCAGTGCTGAAGAAATACTAATATTTTCTACCAGGTATCAGCAAAAGATAGGAAATCTGTTTTATTGTTCCATATCCAGACATTTGCATTGATTCAACCAGTTTAAAGGTTTTTGGGTTGAACTACAATTTTATTATCATGACTTCCATTTTGCTTCATTTGGCATTACTCTTAACAAGGCACATCGATGGTAAATACATTTGTTTTTGTTGCCACAATGACACTCCAAGTTACATAAAGCAATGGTTGTCATTTCAAAAGGCCTATGAGGCCTAAAGGTTATGAGGTTTAGCCTGGTGTTGGCTTAGCGGTTAGGGTGCCGGCTTTGGATCCTAGGATCCTGGGTTCGAATCCCGGTCGATCGCTGAATTAACGCCAGGGGGGTTGACTCATCCTGTTATCCTTCCGAGGTCGGCAAATTGAGTACCGGCTTGCATGGGATGAATGATCACGGTGTGTACCCCGGTTTAGAATAGGTACACCATATCCCTGCGCATCGTAAGAGGTGACCAAGGGTTGGTGTCAGGAAGGGCATCCGGCCACAAAAACATTGCCTCAAACAGGGAACCATGATTGTCATGGGGCCCGCAAGGCTAACACCTGCTCTAGCGGGGAAAAATGGCCTTAAAACGATCATTCATTCATTCATTCATTCATTCATTCATTCACTCCACAATGTTGGAGAGATTGCAAACTTAATGGTAGGCCCTTATTACATGTTATAATTCTTGTGAATCGGGGGAATCATTCCTCTTGCCCACAATCTGGTATCACATCAAATGGTGCTGTGTGTGTTGGCATTTCCTCGCTCAAGCAACCATTCGTTGACAAAAATATGTTGTTGCATCTCACTCAGGTTATGAAGGACACAAAAAGATATGATTGTAGCGGTTACCGCTGGATGCACACAATCGCCTTGCACCGGCCAGAACACGGCCAGACGCGCCTCTCCCGGGCATGCCCGGACTCACTGTTCCCGGGCACGCCCGGTCTCGTCTTTCCTGGGCATGCCCGCTCTCGCCTTTCCAGGGCTCGCCCAGAGCGTCCGGGCATGCCCGCTATCGCCTTTCCAGGGCTCGCCCAGAGCGTCCGGGCATGCCCGCTCTCGCCTTTCCAGTGCTCGTCCAGAGCGCCCGGGCACGCCCAGCCTCGACTTGCCAGGCCACAGCCAAACACGCCCGGGCAGGTCCAGACTCGCCTTTCCAAGGCTCGCCCTTGACACCCGGGCATGCCCGGTATAGCTTTTGCCGGGCAAACTTCCCGACATAAATGTGTATATATATTGCTGCCCGATAAACGGGCTTTTGTGAGAATACCTGAGCTGTTTTGTTTCAATAAAGCAACTCGGACGAATTCCGTCTTTGGTCGCGTCAATTCTTTCGACTCGCGTTGGAGCGCAGCTCCTTCACTGGTGACCTACCGACATGGATACGGCAGTGACTCTTAAACTGCCTACCTTCTGGGAGGCTCATGCGGCTGTTTGGTTCGCCCAGGCGGACTCCCAGTTCGCCCTGCGAGGCATCACCGCGGACGACACCCGCTTCCACCACGTCGTGGCAGCGCTCGGTTCCGCCACCGCGGCCCGCGCCCTGAGCCTCCTCGAGCACCCGCCGGCTGCCTACAAGTATGACGCGCTGAAGACGCTCCTCCTCGACGCTTTCGCCCTCTCACCGGCGGCACGCGCACGGCGCCTGCTCGACCTGCCCGAGCTCGGCGACACGCACCCGTCCGAGCGCATGGACTATATGCTCTCGTTCCTCGGTGAGCACTCTCCGGCTTTTCTGTTCCGCGAGTTGTTCCTTCGCCAGCTGCCTCACCCGGTACGCCTCGCCCTGGCTGGCACGTCGATCACCGATCCCCGCGCCCTCGCCAGGGAAGCCGATAAGATCTCCTCGGCGGGCCAACACATCGGCGCGGCTACCTGGAGCCTGCCGCCGTCCGAGGCGACGCCCGAGCGCCCTGCGCGGTTGGAGGCCGAACTGCCGGTGAAACTGGCGGCCGCCACGCCGCACCGACCGCTTCCGACACGACGGCCGGGGCCTCCACCTGACCAGGCGTGGTGTTATTACCACGCCAGGTTCGGACACAAGGCTCGGACGTGCCGACCCCCTTGCACTTTCGGCAAGTCGGGAAACGGCCGGGCCGGCGTTCATTCCCAGCCATGAGCGCCGGCCACTCGGGCAACTTGCTTTTTATTCGGGACAAAGCGTCCGGGCGGCGTTTCCTTTGTGACACCGGTGCCCAACTGAGCGTCATACCCGCCTCCGAGCAGGACAGGCGGGACGCCGTTTGCGGCCCCTCTTTGGTCGCTGCTAATGGCTCGGCCATACGCACTTTCGGCCCGCGCAACGTCACCCTCTGCTTCGGCAGCCAGCGCTTTCAGTGGACCTTTGTGACCGCCTGCGTCCCCATGGCTTTGCTGGGCGCCGACTTCCTCTGCGCGCACGGGCTGCTGGTCGACGTCAAACGTCGTCGCCTTGTCAACGCCGAGACCTTCAGCTCCCTGGCGTGCACGATGAGCAGCTCCGCGCCGACCGAACTGGCGTGCGCCCTCCCAACGGCGAACGAGTTCGCTCGCCTGCTCGCGGAATTCCCGGCCCTCACACGGCCAACGTTTTCGGCCGTCGCAGTGCGGCATGGGATCGAGCACCACATACCCACTACGGGCCCGCCGGTCAACCCCAGGGCCCGCCGCCTCGACCCGGCCAAGCTCGCCGTGGCAAAGGCCGAGTTCGACGCGTTGGAGCACCTCGGCATCGTGCGGCGCTCCAATAGCGCGTGGGCCTCACCACTGCACATCGTGCCAAAGCCGGGGGGCGGATGGCGCCCGTGTGGCGACTACCGCCGCCTCAACGACGCTACCACCCCCGACAGGTACCCGAACCCGCACATCCAGGACTTTTCCGCCCGTTTGGCGGGACGGGTCATATTTTCCAAAATTGACCTGATACGGGGATACCACCAGGTACCTGTCCGGGCGGCCGACGTCCCGAAGACGGCCGTCATCACGCCGTTCGGCCTGTTCGAATTTTTGAGGATGCCGTTTGGCCTCAAGATCACGGCCCAGGCGTTCCAGCGCTTAATGGACGGCGTGCTGCGCGACCTGCCATTTCTTTTCGTCTATCTGGACGACATCCTCGTCGCCAGCACGTCCCGCGCCGAGCACCTCCTCCACCTCCGAACACTGTTCGGTTGCCTCAGCGAACACGGCTTAATTGTCAACCCGGCCAAATGCCACTTCGGCACGATGACCGTTGACTTTTTGGGCCACCGCATCACCAAGACCGGGGCCGTGCCGCTGCCGACCAAGGTCGAGGCCATCACCACGTTCCCGCGTCCCCGTTCCATCAAGGCCCTACAAGAGTTCCTCGGCATGGTGAATTGTTATCACCGATTCGTGCCCCGTGCTGCTCAGCTCATGCGGCCCCTTTACGAGGCCCTCCGGGGCAAGCCGGCCAAGCATGACATCGTTTGGTCTGCGGCCATGGACGCGGCCTTCGCGAGCGCAAAACGGGCCCTCGCCGACGCAACGCTGCTGGCTCACCCGGTGCTCAACGCGCCCATCGCCCTCACTACGGACGCCTCCAACTACGCGGTGGGCGCCGTCCATGAACAATGGGTGGACGGGGTTTGGCAGCCACTCGCTTTTTTCAGCCGGCAGCTCCGGCCGAACGAGTTAAAATACAGCACGTTCGACCGCGAGCTGCTCGGTCTATTCCTGGCCGTTCGCCATTTCCGACACCTCCTGGAGGGCCGCCCGTTCACGGCTTTCGTCGACCGCAAGCCGTTGGTCTACGCAATGGCCAAAGTCACGGAGCCGTGGTCGGCCCGCCAGCAGTGCCACCTCTCCGCCGTGTCGGAATTCACCACGGACATCCGGCACCTCGCCGGCAAAGACAACGCTGTGGCCGACTGTCTTTCTCGGGCCAGCGCGAACGCGGTCCACCTCGGCGTGGACTTCGCGCTCATGGCGGCCGACCAGACCACCGACACCTCGGTGCAGGCCCTCCGGGCGGCGGACACAGGCCTCCGCCTGGCCGACATCCCCTTCGCGGGCACCGTCCTGCTCTGCGACGTCTCCCAGGGCCAGCCTCGCCCCATCGTGCCCGTTTCCTGGCAGCGTCGCATCTTCGCCTCCATCCACGGCCTTTCTCACCCGGGCCGGAAAGCTTCTCAGAAGCTGGTGTCGGCGCGTTTCGTCTGGCACGGCCTTCGACGGAACGTCCGCGACTGGGCCAACGCCTGCACGGCCTGCCAGCGGGCCAAGGTCCACCGCCACACCCAGGCCCCGCTGGCACCTTTCACCGTGCCTGCACGGCATTTCGACCACGTCCATGTGGACCTGGTGGGTCCCCTGCCCCCATCGCGGGGGTTCACCCACCTGCTCACCATGGTGGACAGGACCACCAGCTGGCCGGAGGCCGTGCCCCTCACCTCCCCCACCACCGCCGACGTGGCGCAGGCGTTCATCGCCACCTGGGTCGCGCGCTTCGGCGCACCGGTGGACATCTCGTCCGACCGCGGCCCACAGTTCACGTCCGAACTTTGGGGCGCGGTCGCCCGCTCGTTGGGGGTCACGCTGCACCGCACCACGGCCTACCACCCCCAAGCCAACGGGTTGTGCGAGCGGTTTCACCGCTCCATGAAGGCCGCACTCATGGTCGGCCTTCAGGACGACGGTTGGACTGACCGGCTGCCGTGGGTCCTTTTGGGCCTCCGCACGGCCCCCAAGGAGGACCTCCGGGCGTCCACCGCCGAGCTCGTCTACGGCCAGCTGCTCTGCGTCCCGGGCGAGTTCGTGCCCGACGCTACCAGTCCCTGGTCCGCCGCACACCAGCGCTCGGACCTCCAGGAGGCCGCCCGCCGATTTGCCCCCGTGCCAACGTCCCGCCACGGTGGCCCCCAGTCCTACGTCCCCCCGGCGCTTCGCACAGCGGAGTACGTCTTTGTGCATCATGACGCGCACCGGGGGCCACTCCGGCCGCCGTACGACGGGCCCTTCCGGGTCCTGCGACCGGGCGACAAGTCCTTTGTCGTCGACGTTGGTGGCCGGTCGGACCGGATCTCTGTGGACCGCCTCAAACCGGCGCACATGGACGTCGCCCGACCACCATGTTTGGCCCTTCCTCCGCGGCGAGGCCGCCCCCCGTCCACAGTTCCCCCCGCTCGACCACCCACCACCACGTCGGACCCCTCCCCACGACCCTCCAGGGGTCGCTTCGGCCGGGTCATCCGGACCCCCCTTAAATTGACCCTGCCGGTGCAGGTCGATTCTGGAGGGGCGTGTGTAGCGGTTACCGCTGGATGCACACAATCGCCTTGCACCGGCCAGAACACGGCCAGACGCGCCTCTCCCGGGCATGCCCGGACTCACTGTTCCCGGGCACGCCCGAACCTCCCGGGCACGCCCGGTCTCGTCTTTCCCGGGAATGCCCGCTCTCGCCTTTCCAGGGCTCGCCCAGAGCGTCCGGGCATGCCCGCTATCGCCTTTCCAGGGCTCGCCCAGAGCGTCCGGGCATGCCCGCTATCGCCTTTCCAGGGCTCGCCCAGAGCGTCCGGGCATGCCCGCTCTCGCCTTTCCAGTGCTCGTCCAGAGCGCCTGGGCACGCCCAGCCTCGACTTGCCAGGCCGCAGCCAAACACGCCCGGGCAGGTCCAGACTCGCCTTTCCAAGGCTCGCCCTTGACACCCGGGCATGCCCGGTATAGCTTTTGCCGGGCAAACTTCCCGACATAAATGTGTATATATATTGCTGCCCGATAAACGGGCTTTTGTGAGAATACCTGAGCTGTTTTGTTTCAATAAAGCAACTCGGACGAATTCCGTCTTTGGTCGCGTCAATTCTTTCGACTCGCGTTGGAGCGCAGCTCCTTCATGATCATCCTTGTGACCAATTTCTAACCACAACCATTCATTTTCAGGAAGCTTTGCCATCGCACTTTCAACCACCCTTTCAGTCTTCCAAAATAATTTTCAACAATTACAAGTATTACAAGTCAGGAGACGACGATGGTTCACGAGCGAGCGGTATTCAATGACAAAGGATGGACTGTAACCGAAACAGGCCCGGACAGGCCAGGCCCGGAAATGTCAAAACGAAGGTTACTGACCTTGAAATGAGATAGAAAATAATGTATAATCAGTTATGAGATTAGTTAGCTACACAATACCGAAAATTCGGTGAAAATTGAAATGAAAAAATGAAAAATGAAAAAACGAAAAAAATGAAAAATCGAGCTCCGTGGGGCTAGACACATGACATTGGCCTAACCAAATACCGAAACCCCTGTCAGATTCCACCAAACCCCTCGGAGAAGATGTAGCTTCAACTTGATTACCCCCTAAAAAGACATCTTTTTCGGGCGTGGCTCCGCCCACAATGGGCGCAATGCGCCCACTCTCGGCAGGACATATCTAGATCATGATATCAACCTCCCACCCAAGTTTCATCAAGATCGGATGATATCATCGGGTAGTTATGCTGCGGACAGACAGACACACACACAGACAGACACACACACAGACAGACAGACACACACACAGACAGACAGACACACACACATGACGAATATAGTGGTCACTTGATAACTCGTGAACCAATAATGTGCATTACTTTAAAATAGTAAGGCTTCCGGTGATCGATAAGTCTGCCTGTGTCAGGAAAAAGCTTCCACTGCCATATCTTTAATGAACAAACAAAATCCCCAATAATTTAATGGCTAATATATTGGCCAGTAATGCGATTCATTTCCATTTGGTTCAGGTGTATCTCCTTTTGAAAATAAAGCAAATAGATGAGAGCACTTTTGGCACAAGCAGATCAGAGATACTTCATGAAAAGGCAGCACACACATCCCAAGATAGGCAGTCCCCATCCACAACACTGCAATATGGCTGCGTTCTACCTTTTCATATTGAAAACTGCTGATGGTATTGTTGAGGTGCAATGATTAGATCGTGCGACTAATTTATATGACCCCACACACTGTGGTATTCTGCACTGCTGTTTAAAATTCGCAGCTATTTCAGCAAACTGGTTTGAGCTGCAAATGGGGATACGCAAAGGCATCAGGATTGCTACTATTGCTGTGCAAGCTTCTTGAACTCATTTACGTCCACTGTTGACTGCCTGATACCAAACTAATGTCCCATGCTCTGGTAGTCTGAATTAGTTGCAAGTTTCCACTCTGTCATTGAGATGATCTTCAGTACGGGCACACATACTGAAACATGCGGTGAATGTCTCTCTGTTGCAGTGCTGGTGAATTTACAGAAAATGGAATCAAAGGTTCCCTAGTATGTCTGAAAGGTACCCCCTCTGTATATCAGTGAAGATGACATAACTACCAGTCATAAGGCTTGTATACACAGAATGTTTGTTGTCTGTTGTCTGAAAAACATAAATACACAAACACACACACAACCTGTAAACAGCACAATTCATGGAAGATAACTGTTAGAATTTCAAACGTGTTATGGCACTGTGGTTTAGTGGAAAAATCTCAACCACAATACGACGAACCGACTATAGCCTACTCAAAACACACGGACCATACTACACTTACCACAGTCTAGCTATGGATCTCCCCCTCTCCCTTCCACATAACAATATACACACATATTATATGTGACATATTATACATATCATATACGAATAGGTACACCGTACACCTGCGCATTGTAAGAGGCGACTAAGGGTTGGCGGCAGGAAGGGCACCCGGCCATAAAACATTGCTGGCAAACAGGGGACCACGGTGCCCAAAAAAAGGCCAACCCCTGCTCTGCGGGGAAAAATGGCCTCTAAAGGCAGTTCTTCATACAATATTACCCAAATCTTCTCGTGATGCCAAAATCAGAGGACAACCAAAAGTTTGGTTAACACTCTCATAATGTTGCACTTGGATTACTGCAACTCACTGTTAGATGACTTGTCTTCTTCATGTCTCAATCCTTTACAACTTATTCAGAAAATAGCTACAGGACTCGTATTGCAGGCTCGTAAATTTGATCACTTCACTTCAATTCTCAACACACTTCACTGGCTCTCAGGACTCCAACGGCTAGATTTTGTAATTTCATCGTTAACTTTGCTCCTCAACTGGGAATGCGCTGCCTCTTAAAATTCAAACTGCCTTGTCTATTACAGTTTTCAAATCTCTACTAAAATTCCATCTTTTTACCGTTGCTGTTTCAAACTTTTCAGTTACATTATATTGCTTCTTTGTATAACATTTTGAGATTTTGCTTCTCAATCAAAAGCACGACATGAGAAATGTATTGATTGATTGAATAAGGAGAAGCAAGATACATCCCAGACCCATTCCTTCACATATAAAATGCACACACCAGGTTATATATTCAGTATCCTGATTCTCTTTGCCAGAGGGCTCTCTGGCTGACAGTGTAGTGGACAATTTACAATAAAATATGTTCAGTGTGTTGAACAAAAGAATGGATAAAGATGTTTGTGTCGTTGGTTGTTATCTCCATATGTGTGTTTCAGAAGGTGGAACAAGTAGCCCTCCCAGGTCTAAAAGTATCTGTGTGTGTGTGTGTGTGTGTGTGTGTGTGTATATATATATATATATATATATATATATATATATATATATATATATATATATATATATATATATATATATATATATATATGTGGATTCAGTGGTTTTTACTTTGCAAGATGTAATCCGAGGCTGGTGCTCACCATTAAAGCCAGGAGGTGCCTTTTTCAATTTAATAGATGAGTTTGGTCCTCATTAGTTAGTTTTTTTTTGCAGTGTGCTGTCCTGACGAGGGCTGGTAGATCTGCATGCAAATCGGACCTGGCAGGAGTAATGCCCTGTCGGTGGATTAAGGGGTCTTACTCCTATTAAGAGGAGTGGTCCCAATTGTATGACCATGCATTGTGGCCCCCTCGGGGGCATGATGCATGCGTTTGAATGACCATGTGCTTCCCTCTTGGGGTTGAGGCGCATGTGTAATGTTATTGGGACAGCCTTGTTGACGTTGTGCCTTGGCCATGGGGTCAAGGTGCACGTCCGAGGCTGTTCAAATGTTTGACTTCTTACCTTTTTCAGTGTAAAAAAGGCAGGCCTTTTGCTGTGGCCTCATATCGGCAAACAAGCCTGCAAAATCGTACCTGGCAGGAGTAATGCCCTGTCGGTGGATTAAGGGGTCTTACTCCTATTAAGAGGAGTGGTCCCAATTGTATGACCATGCATTGTGGCCCCTCGGGGGCATGATGCATGCATTTGAATGACCATGTGCTTCCCCCTTGGGGTTGAGGTGCATGTGTAATGTTATTGGGACAGCCTTGTTGACGTTGTGCCTTTGCCATGGGGTCAAGGTGCACGTCCAAGGCTGTTCAAATGTTTGACTTTTTACCTTTTTTCATAGCAAAAAAGGCAGGCCTTCCCTGTGGCCCCAAAACAGGGCTGGTAGACCTGCATGCAAATCGGACCTGGCAGGAGTAATGCCCTGTCGGTGGATTAAGGGGTCTTACTCCTATTAAGAGGAGTGGTCCCAATTGAATGACCATGCATTGTGGCCCCTCGGGGGCATGATGCATGCATTTGAATGACCATGTGCTTCCCCCTTAGGGTTGTGGCGCATGTGTATTGTTATTGGGACAGCCTTGTTGACGTGGTGCCTTGGCCATGGGGTCAAGGTGCATGTCCGAGGCTATTCAAATGTTTGACTTTTTACCTTTTTTCAGTGTAAAAAAGGCAGGCCTTTTGCTGTGGCCTCAATGGCAAACAAGCCTGCAAAATCGTACCTGGCAGGAGTAATGCCCTGTCGGTGGATTAAGGGGTCTTACTCCTATTAAGAGGATTGTTCCCAATTGTATGACCATGCATTGTGGCCCCTCGGGGGCCTGATGCATGCATTTGAATGACCATGGGCTTCCCCCTTGGGGTTGAGGCGCATGTGTAATGTTATTGAGACAGTCTTGTTGACGTTGTGCCTTGGCCATGGGGTCAAGGTGCACGTCCAAGGCTGTTCAAATGTTTGACTTTTTACCTTTTTTCATAGCAAAAAAGGCAGGCCTTCCCTGTGGCCCCAAAACAGGGCTGGTAGACCTGCATGCAAATCGGACCTGGCAGGAGTAATGCCCTGTCGGTGGATTAAGGGGTCTTACTCCTATTAAGAGGAGTGGTCCCAATTGTATGACCATGCATTGTGGCCCCTCGGGGGCATGATGCATGCGTTTGAATGACCATGTGCTTCCCCCTTGGGGTTGAGGGGCATGTGTATTGTTATTGGGACAGCCTTGTTGATGTTGTGCCTTGGCCATGGGGTCAAGGTGCACGTCCAAGTCTGTTAAAATGTTTGACTTTTTACCTTTTTTCATAGCAAAAAAGGCAGGCCTTCCCTGTGGCCCCAAAACAGGGCTGGTAGACCTGCATGCAAATCGGACCTGGCAGGAGTAATGCCCTGTCGGTGGATCAAGGGGTCTTACTCCTATTAAATGGAGTGGTCCCAGTTGTATGACCATGCATTGTGGCCCTTCGGGGGCATGATGCATGCATTTGAATGACCATGTGCTTCCCCCTTGGGGTTGAGGCGCATGTGTATTGTTATTGGGACAGCCTTGTTGACGTTGTGCCTTGGCCATGGGGTCAAGGTGCACGTCCGAGGCTGTTCAAATGTTTGACTTTTTACCTTTTTTCAAGTAAAAAAGGCAGGCCTTAGTGCTGGCCTCATAAGAACGTGTAAACAAGCCTGCAAAATCGGACCTGGCAGGAGTAATGCCCTGTCGGTGGATTAAGGGGTCTTACTCCTATTAAGAGGAGTGGTCCCAATTGTATGATCATGCATTGTGGCCCCTCGGGGGCATGTTGCATGTGTTTGAATGACCATGTGCTTCCCCCTTGGGGTTGAGGCGCATGTGTATTGTTATTGGGACAGCCTTGTTGATGTTGTGCCTTGGCCATGGGGTCAAGGTGCACGTCCGAGGCTGTTCAAATGTTTGACTTTTTACCTTTTTTCAGTGTAAAAAAGGCAGGGAATTTTGCTGTGGCCTCATAACGGTAAACAAGCCTGCAAAATCGTACCTGGCAGGAGTAATGCCCTGTCGGTGGATTAAGGGGTCTTACTCCTATTAAGAGGAGTGGTCCCAATTGTATGACCATGCATTATGGCCCCTCGGGGGCATGATGCATGCGTTTGAATGACCATGTGCTTCCCCCTTGGGGTTGAGGCGCATGTGTATGGTTATTGGGACAGCCTTGTTGACGTTGTGCCTTGGCCATGGGGTCAAGGTGCAAGTCCGAGGCTGTTCAAATGTTTGACTTTTTCCTTTTTTCAGTGTAAAAAAGGCATGCCTTTTGCTGTGGCCTCATAACAGCAAACAAGCCTGCAAAATCGTACCTGGCAGGAGTAATGCCCTGTCGGTGGATTAAGGGTCTTACTCCTATTAAGAGGAGTGGTCCCAATTGTATGACCTTGCATTGTGGCCCCTTGGGGGCATGATGCATGCGTTTGAATGACCATGTGCTTCCCCCTTGGGGTTGAGGCGCATGTGTATTGTTATTGGGACAGCCTTGTTGACGTTGTGCCTTGGCCATGGGGTCAAGGTGCATGTCCGAGGCTGTTCAAATGTTTGACCTTTTACCTTTTTCAAGTAAAAAAGGCAGGCCTTAGTGCTGGCCTCATAAGCACGTGTAAACAAGCCTGCAAAATCGGACCTGGCAGGAGTAATGCCCTGCCGGTGGATTAAGGGGTCTTACTCCTATTAAGAGGAGTGGTCCCAATTGTATGACCATGCATTGTGGCCCCTCGGGGGCATGATGCATGCGTTTGAATGACCATGTGCTTCCCCCTTGGGGTTGAGGTGCATGTGTATTGTTATTGGGACAGCCTTGTTCACGTTGTGCCTTGGCCATGGGGTCAATGTGCATGTCCGAGGCTGTTCAAATGTTTGACTTTTTACCTTTTTTCAGTGTAAAAAAGGCAGGCCTTTTGCTGTGGCCTCATAACGGTAAACAAGCCTGCAAAATCGTACCTGGCAGGAGTTATGCCCTGTCGATGGATTATGGGGTCTTACTCCTATTAAGAGGAATGGTCCCAATTGTATGACCATGCGTTATGGCCCCTCGGGGGCATGATGCATGCGTTTGAATGACCATGTGCTTCCCCCTTGGGGTTGAGGCGCATGTGTATTGTTATTGGGACAGCCTTGTTGATGTTGTGCCTTGGCCATGGGGTCAAGGTGCACGTCCGAGGCTGTTCAAATGTTTGACTTTTTACCTTTTTTCAGTGTAAAAAAGGCAGGCCTTTTGCTGTGGCCTCATAACAGCAAACAAGCCTGCAAAATCGTACCTGGAAGGAGTAATGCCCCTGTCGGTGGATTAAGGGTCTTACTCCTATTAAGAGGTGTGGTCCCAATTGTATGACCATGCATTGTGGCCCCTCAGCGGCATGATGCATGCGTTTGAATGACCATGTGCTTCCCCTTTGGGGTTGAGGCGCATGTGTATTGTTATTGGGACAGCCTTGTTGACGTTGTGCCTTGGCCATGGGGTCAAGGTGCACGTCCGAGGCTGTTCAAATGTTTGACTTTTTACCTTTTTCAGTGTAAAAAAGGCAGGCCTTTTGCTGTGGCCTCATAATGGTGAACAAGCCTACAAAATCGTACCTGGCAGGAGTAATGCCCTGTCGGTGGATTAAGGGGTCTTACTCCTATTAAGAGGAGTGGTCCCAATTGTATGACTATGCATTATGGCCCCTCGGGGGCATGATGCATGCGTTTGAATGACCATGTGCTTCCCCCTTGGGGTTGAGGCGCATGTGTACGGTTAGTGGGACAGCCTTGTTGACGTTGTGCCTTGGCCATGGGGTCAACGTGCACGTCCGAGGCTGTTCAAATGTTTGACTTTTTACCTTTTTTCAGTGTAAAAAAGGCAGGCCTTTTGCTGTGGCCTCATAACAGCAAACAAGCCTGCAAAATCGTACCTGGCAGGAGTAATGCCCTGTCGGTGGATTAAGGGTCTTACTCCTATAAAGAGGAGTGGTCCCAATTGTATGACCATGCATTATGGCCCCTCGGGGGCATGATGCATGCGTTTGAATGACCATGTGCTTCCCCCTTGGGGTTGAGGCGCATGTGTACGGTTAGTGGGACAGCCTTGTTGACGTTGTGCCTTGGCCATGGGGTCAAGTTGCACGTCCAAGGCTGTTCAAATGTTTGACTTTTTACCTTTTTTCATTGCAAAAAAGGCAGGCCTTCCCTGTGGCCCTAAAACAGGGCTGGTAGACCTGCATGCAAATCGGACCTGGCAGGAGTAATGCCCTGTCGGTGGATCAAGGGGTATTACTCCTATTAAGAGGAGTGGTCCCAATTGTATGACCATGCATTATGGCCCCTCGGGGGCATGATGCATGCGTTTGAATGACCATGTGCTTCCCCTTTGGGGTTGAGGCACATGTGTATGGTTATTGGGACAGCCTTGTTGACGTTGTGCCTTGGCCATGGGGTCAAGGTGCACGTCCGAGGCTGTTCAAATGTTTGACTTTTTACCTTTTTTCATAGCAAAAAAGGCAGGCCTTCCCTGTGGCCCCAAAACAGGATGCAAATTGTACCTGGCAGGAGTAATTTCCCTGTCAGTGGATCATGGGGTCTTACTCCTTTTGAGAGGAGTGGTCCCAGTTGTATGACCATGCATTGTGGCCCTTCGGGGGCATGATGCAGGTGTTTGAATGACCATGTGCTTCAGCCTTGGGGTTGAGGCGCATGTGTAATGTTATTGGGACAGCCTTGTTGACGTTGTGCCTTGGCCATGGGGTCAAGGTGCACGTCCAAGGCTGTTCAAATGTTTGATTTTTTACCTTTTTTCATCGTAAAAAAGGCCACTTCATAAGTGGTAAATAAGCGCTCGTCGAGACGGCATGGTGTTGAAGTCATGGGGACTCACTCCTATGGAGGAGGGGTCCAATTGTATGACCATGCATTCTGGCCCTTCGGGGTCAGGATGCATGTGTTTGAATGACCATGTGCTTCAGCCTTGGGGTTGAGGTGCATGTGTAATGTCATTGAGACAGCCTTGATAGACGTTGTGCCTTGGCCATGGGGTCAAGGTGCACGTCCAAGGCTGTTCAAATGTTTGATTTTTTACCTTTTTTCATCGTAAAAAAGGCCACTTCATAAGTGGTAAATAAGCGCTCGTCAAGACGGCATGGTGTTGAAGTCATGGGGACTCACTCCTATGGAGGAGGGGTCCAATTGTATGACCATGCATTCTGGCCCTTCGGGGCCAGGATGCATGTGTTTTGATTGACCATGTGCTTCAGCCTTTGGGTTGAGGTGCATGTGTATGCTAATGGGACAGCCTTGATAGACGATGTGCCTTGGCCATGGGGTCAAGGTGCACGTCCAAGGCTGTTTAAATGTTTGATGTTTTACCTTTTTTTATTCTAAAAAAGGCAGCCTCATAAGAGGTAAATAAGCCCTCGTCGGGACGGCATGGTGTTGAAGTCATGGGGACTCACTCCTATGGAGGAGGGGTCCAATTGTATGACCATGCATTGTGGCCCTTCGGGGTCAGGATGCATGTGTTTTGATTGACCATGTGCTTCAGCCTTTGGGCTGAGGTGCATGTGTATACTAATGGGACTGTCTTGATGGACGGTGTGCCTTGGCCATGGGGTCAAGGTGCACGTCCAAAGCTATTTCAATGTTTGATTTTTTTTTGATTTTTTTTTTAAGGCGCCTTCAAAAGAGGCAAATAAGCCCAAATCCAGATCGGCAGCTGTTTTATGTTTGACCAATTGCGACCAAATAATGAAATCTCTGTTGACAGAGTGGCCAAGCTGATGCTTCAAGGACGGGTGTGACGCTTTGGTCTCGGATTTCAGTCCATTGGAGATTGGGACAGCGCTCGTCACACTGTATGTCATTGATTTTCGTGAAGATTCTAATCCAGATCCTGATATGATAATAAAAAATAAAAAAAATTAAGTGATTCTTCAACATTGACACAGGGCTAAAAACGATATATTGCATGATGTCAAAAAGTTGTAGACGACTTATGGCAAAACTTGGTGGATGAGTTAGGTAAGTGATAAGAATAAGCCAATGAGATTTTGGTTCAGATCCTGATCCAGGTTTGGCCTATCAGTGGGATGGATAGAAAACTTAAACATTTCAGCCTGCGGAAGTATGTACTCTCTACCGAGTGTCGTTCTAGTTGTGCATGTGATTCATTTTCTCTGGACCTAGAACGACGTACTATATTCTCTCAGCCTCTAAACATGTTTCTTTTTCGATGTGATATACCATTTCTCTGGAATGTGTATATTCCATGTCCATTGCATTCAGATGGGTTTCTCTTTCTGCTGGTGATTCTTTTTGTCTCGCCAGTTTTTCTGATAGATTCAGAAGAGCTCTTTCCAATCAATGCTTGTCGATCTTCTTTGGTTTGACATTTTAAAAATGACTAAAACTCTTGAGGATAAATTTTGGGTTTGTTTTCCAGTATATCTGTGCTGTGCATTTTGGACTGCAGATGTTCACATCTTCTGCAAAACATCGACACCAGAGGCACATAATACTGTATGTCAACATAAACACAAATGTTCCATTCTTCTTCTGTGTATTTCCCAGATGTATACCTTCTGTATATCTCCCTGCTTGATGTATTGTATACCTTCTGTATATCTCCCTGATGTATACCTTCTGTATATATTCCTGATGTATACCTTCTGTATATATTCCTGATGTATACCTTCTGTATATATCCCTGATGTATACCTTCTGTATATCTCCCTGATGTATACCTTCTGTATATTTCCCTGATGTATACCTTCTGTATATCTCCGTGATGTATACCTTCTGTATATATCCCTGATGTATACCTTCTGTATATCTCCCTCCCTGATGTATACCTACTGTATATTTCATAGGTATATTTTTTGTATATCCCTGATGTTTATTTTGTGATGCTGTTTGTTAGTGGAACATTGTATACATTTTAATAAATCTGCCATTATATTCAGTCAATGTGTAGAACACTACAGCCACATACTATGTCAACGCATATCCCAATATTCCTTTTCTTTATGTATATCTCACTTATTGTTACGGATTCGTCACTTCTGCTGTTGTGGTTTTCCTCCACTTGAAAGATTTCTGATTCTATGTACTATTATTGTCTTCCAAAGGTTTATTGTTTATGAACAGTTATTAAAAGTTAAAAAGGTTAACTTAAAATGATACAGGAACCCGAACCGGAAGACAATGAGGAAGAGGAGGAGGCTGTGAGAAAAGTCGGGGAAGAAGCTGGTTGCTTTGCGTTCTGGATCGACCGTTGTCGAGCAAGAGACACGAGTGAACTTTGGGGTTTCCTGGAAAGGGATTCCACGATAGAGTTGTTATCGCTGTGACTGATCAAACCTGCGTGTCAGGTTGGCGTTGGATTCGGAGGAACCATCGTCGTGTGATTACGTCTCAAGTACGAGCCGTCCGCCATTTTGACTTGTGCGCTTCGCGCGTCGAGCAAACTTTCCTTGCTTTGTCAACCGTTTCCACCGCGTTCAGACGTATCTGTGGTGTGTGTGCACCGAGGCTTCTGACGATTACTTTGCGGCTCGCCGACCGTGAACAGTGAAAGTTCGTACCTGGAGGGGGCCTTTGGATTTCCCAGTCGCCGTGAGTGTGCCTTTGTGCCACTTTAACCACGTGACCCTTTTCTCCGCTTTGGGTCGTGTGCGCCTTGGTGCCGTTTTGGGCGGCGTGTCTGTGCCTGCCCTCGGAACGAGATTTTGGTTGAGCGTCGACATCGTTCCGTTGATCACTGGAGGGGACCAACTCTGAGCTCGAAGACAGGAATATCGAGACATTGGGGAAGGTTCTTCCCACTCACTTGGAACACTGTGAGTTACTTTATGCATGCTAGCTGATGGAATAGAGAGTGCACTCTTAATTGTCATTTGTGGTAATGTTATTCCTGTGTGATTTATAATATACTAGCCGAAACCCGTGGAACATCCACGGAAGGGAGGATGTGGTGTATGGATAGAGTGTACCATTATGGATGGCATAGGGGATAGATGGTAAATCCATTAGTGCCGTGGGCATCGGGTCACTGGGTGTGGCGTAAAAGGGATAACAAAGTCGAGTCCTTACGCTATTATTATATAGATACTCCCCGTCGATGTGGTTCTGTGGTAATCGCGAATATGAGTCACATACACGGTCACAGTGCCTGACGCCACTGTGACCGTGTTTTGATTAATAAATCTACGAGTCACAAAACACGAACCAAACTCACCTCAAGCAGTAAAAAGGTGCAAATCTCTCCTAGAAACCACCTCATCTCTTCAGACCTCAACACACCTCGATAAGTGACGGCAGCGCACATGGGATCTTCTTCTTCCATTAAGCTCCAATTTTTTCTCTTTAAGTTAAGTCCAATCAGTCCTCTCTGCTCGAAGTGCTCAGGCCATGCCTTCCCGCTCTCATACTTTTATTTCCGTTCAGTGTAGAAAGAGATTGACATATCGTTCATCTGTTTTCAGCTCGTTATCTTTAAGCTTCCTTACGTCTCGCCACCTGCTACACCTCTCTGAGTTATGAGAATGTATGTAACGCACCCCGAGTATCGCAACGTCACTCCATTTAACTTTATTAAAATGACGATAAAGACGTTTCCTTATATATCCTAATTTAAAATGTTCAAGGGAATAAAAAGACCATTTGGTTCACACCACCCATGTTCACACCACTCGACTGTCCAATCAGCGGACGGCTCGCTTCGCCTTCGCCCAGCAGACGCCAATATGATGGCGTCGTAAGATGGCGTCGTATCAGCAGTTAATCGGATGCTTTTGGGCCCCAACGTCGACTAATTCAGATTTTTCGAGTATGGCTGTACGTGATAAACAAAGAGCGCGGTTCGTAGATCGTAAATCCATTAGTGCCATGGGCACCGGGTCACTGGGTGCGGCATAAAAGGGATAACAAAGTCGAGTCCTTACAGTATTATTATATAGATTATTGGTTTGTTCGTAATCATTGGTGTTGTTTCCTTATTGATTTCGACACGGAAATATATATTTTTCTGCCGTGATTCCTCCCAGGGTTCGGAGGTATACCGGTCGGGGGTCGGGGAGGAACACGTAACAGAAATTGGGGGCTCGTCCAATTGACTCGTGGGCTCGAAATTGGGTCTGCGTCCGGGATCTAAAAATCCCCTAAATTTAGTCCGGGAAAGAATTCCCTAACATTCCCAGAATTCACAAATTTGGAACTTGTTCCAACATTCCCAAATTTTTCCAAAAACAAACAAAAAAATGTTGTTTTTTTTTTAAATTTCTTGTGTGAAGGTTAACAGGTGTTAACAATAGTCACCATGGAGTTTGACGCAGAGAAGATGCAGTGACCCCTAGTGAAGCACAGTTCAGAGCATTTGTAAAATCGGACCTCTTGAAATTGGCCAAACATTTTAGCTTGGAGGTCCGAACTAATATGAGGAAGGCAGAGATGCAGACAGTGGTGATACAATCTATGGTGGGATTAGGAGCATGGGAAGAGGTAGCCTGGGATTGGTTACCCAAGGAACAAGAAAATGTGGAGCTCCAAAAAATGGAGATGCAATTGCAGAGCGAGGAAAGAAGAGCAACACAGGAAAGAGAACTCCAGGAAAGGTTAAAAGCAAAGGAAAGGAAAGCAGAAAAGGAAAGAGCAGAACAGGGAAGAGAACTCCAGGAAAGGTTAGAAGAGAAAAAAGCAGAGGAAAGGAGAGTTGAAAGAGAACTCGAAGAAAGAAGAGAAAAGGAACAAGCAGAGGAAAGGAGAGCTGCAAGGGAACACGAAGAAAGAAGAGAAAAGGAACAAGCAGAGGAAAGGAGAGCTGCAAGGGAACTCGAAGCAGAGGAGAGAAAAGCCGAAAGGGAGTTCAAGGACCATGAAATGGCGCGTCAGCAGGAAATTAAAGTCAAGGAGCTGGAGTTAATGAGAGAACGGGGAGAGGTACCATCCATGCCGACTGGTTCGACACCTAGTCAGAACACCTGGGATGTTTGTAGACATGTGAGGCTGGTTCCACCCTTCAATGAAAAGGAGGTAGCCAATTTTTTTTCACACTTTGAGAAGGTGGCTCAACTGCTAAACTTGCCTGAGGAGTCCTGGACCATGTTAGTGCAAAGTGTTCTGGTGGGTAAAGCTCAATATATTTATTCGGCTTTACCGATTGACCAATGTGCAGATTATGAGATTTTGAAAAAAAACATTCTCAAGGCCTATGAATTGGTCCCGGAAGCTTACCGGCAAAAATTCCAGAATGGCAGGAAGAGGGAGAGTGAGACCCATGTGGAGTTTGCCAGAATGAAAGAAACCATGTTTGATAGGTGGTGTGATTCAAAAGGGGTTGGGAAAAGACTTCGAATTATTGCGACAATTGATCTGGGTGGACGATTTCCAGCAGTGTGTCCACGAGGACGTTAAAGTACATCTGGAGGAAAGGAAAGTACCAAAGTTATATGAGGCGGCAACCATGGCAGATGACTATGCCTTAACACACAGGATGGGGTTCCACAAACCTAACTTCTCGCCTAGACCTAGCCAGGGGAGCTATGGTACATCAGGGGCGGAGAACGAAAATTCATGGGGGCAGCCTCGAGATGACTATGAGGACCACTCTGATACCACGACTTCTAGAATTCAGAAGACAACAGTTCCAAGGCAGACGTATCCTCCGGGGGGGGGGGGGTCGAGGCAGACCTCGAGGTTCTCCTCCGGGCCTACTTGCGCTTTTTGCCATAAACCTGGACACTTGATGTCCCAGTGTTACTCCATGAAAAGGGAAAATCAGGAGCGGAGTTCGATTAGTACAACTCCAAATGCAATGGCCACTGTGAGAAATCGCCCTCAAACGGGTTACCAACCATTTATTTCAGAGGGGTTTGTGTCACTGGATGGAGCCTCGACTAACCGGAGACCTGTGAGGGTATTGAGGGACACAGGAGCACATCAATCTTTAATACTTGAAGGCATCTTGCCATTGTCAGAGGAGACGGCAACTGGTGATAGTGTTCGTTTACAGGGGATTGGTGGCTGTGTTGGAGCTCCACTTCATGTCATCCATTTGGAGTCGGATTTGGTGTCAGGACCGGTCACCGTCGGTTTACAAGCCACTCTTCCTGTAGAGGGAGTATCTGTTGCTATCGGGAATGGTTATGGCCGGTGGTCAAGTTTATGGTAACCCGATGGTTGTTAAAAAGCCAAGTAGTGAAAATAACACCACACCAGTTAGGGATGGCGACAAATGTAGCAAGTTATTTGTAGGTGGACTGAACTTCAAAACAAAGGAAGATGTTCTGGAGTCTGCCTTCAGCAAATATGGACCGCTTTTGGAAGTGCGGCTGATAAAAGACAGGGAAACACAAAAGTCAAGAGGGTTTGGCTTTGTCACGTTTGAAAACTCAAAGGACGCCAGAGAGGCAGAGAAGGATCTGAATAGTAAGGAGTTGGAGGGTCAGACCATAACAGTAGGGAAGGCATTTCATAGGTGTCGTGGGATCTACAGAAGAGGACCATGGAGTCGTGGTTTTGGTGGTGGCCGCAATCGATATTATTATGGAGGCTCCCAGAGTTACGGCAGCCCCCGAAGGAAGGAGTATCCGAGCAGTGGCCGAGAAGGAGACCGCTATTCATGTGACTACCATGGCAAGTGGTCCAACCGTGATTGTTAGGAGAGTTAGAAAGAGTTGAAACACTGAATGCTGCGGAGCAGCCGAGCCAAGATTCCTACATGGATTAACCATGAACGCCACGTTCCTAAAGGCGTCCATGTAGTGAACTTCCCTACACGGATTAACCGTGAACACCACATCCCTAAAGGCGTGCATGTAGTGAACTTCCCGACATGGATTAACCGTGAACTCCACATTCCTAAAGGCGTCCATATAGTGAACATTCCTGCACGGACTAACCGTGAACTCCACGTTCCTAAAGGCGTCCATGTAGTGAATACTTCCAGGCCTCACCACCCAACCACCATGGAACCTGGCTTTCAGCTCGGCCTCCCGGGAAAAGTGCTGTAGATTTGCTTGACATTGGGTTTTTGAGTACTACCCCTTAACCTTCATTCAAAAGAAACGAAAAGTAAAATCAGAGGGTGATGAGATGGAGTTTGGCTTTGCAGGAGTCCAACGGGGAAATTGAACATGTAAAGGGCAGGGACAATGTCGTGGCTGACGCTTTGTCCAGAGTCAATTAACCTTGGAAATCTCTGTGGGTTGTAAAATTTTGTTGCTTTATTTTTGAGATGTTGATAATAATTGTTGCTCACGGGAATTGAGTATTTGGGTTGTGAGTTTACTTTTGTTTGTTTAAAGAGTTTGTCTGCAAAGAAAGTTTTCGCTGTGTTCAAGCTTTCTTTCTTGTAGGGGGGAAGTGTTACGGATTCGTCACTTCCGCTGTTGTGGTTTCCCTCCACTTGAAAGATTTCTGATTCTATGTACTATTATTGTCTTCCAATGGTTTATTGTTTATGAACAGTTATTAAAAGTTAAAAAGCTTAACTTAAAATGACACAGGAACCCGAACCGGCAGACAATGAGGAAGAGGAGGAGGCAGTGAGAAAAGTCGGGGAAGAAGCTGGGTGCTTTGCGTTCTGGATCGACCGTTGTCGAGCAAGAGACACGAGTGAACTTTGGGGTTTCCTGGAAAGGGATTCCACGATAGAGTTGTTATCGCTGTGACTGATCAAACCTGTGTGTCAGGTTGGCGTTGGATTCGGAGGAACCATCGTTGTGTGATTACGTCTCAAGTACGAGCCGTCCGCCATTTTGACTCGTGCGCTTCGCGCATCGAGCAAACTTTCCTTGCTTCGTCAACCGTTTCCACCGCGTTCAGACGTATCTGTGGTGTGTGTGTGCACCGAGGCTTCTGACGATTACTTTGCGGCTCGCCGACCGTGAACAGTGAAAGTTCGTACCTGGAGGGGGCATTTGGACTTCCCAGTCACCGTGAGTGCGCCTTTGTGCCACTTTAACCACGTGACCCTTTTCTCTGCTTTGGGTCGCGTGCGCCTTGGTGCCGTTTTGGGCGGCGTGTCTGTGCCTGCCCTCGGAACGAGATTCTGGTTTAGAGTCGACATCATTCCGTTGATCACTGGAGGCGACCAACTCTGAGCTCGAAGACGGGAATATAGAGACATTGGGGAAGGTTCTTTCCACTCACTTGGAACACTGTGAGTTACTTTATGCATGCCAGCTGATGGAATAGAGAGTGCACTCTTAATTGTCATTTGTGGTAATGTTATTCCTGTGTGATTTATAATATATTATTGGTTTGTTCGTAATCATTGGTGTTGTTTCCTTATTGATTTCGACACGGAAATATACATTTTTCTGCCGTGATTCTTCCCGGGGTTTGGAGGTATACCGAGACCAGGAGGTCGGGGAGGAACACGTAACATTATGCATATGTTTGTAATACAGCCTCCTTGCAAACACCGACATGTACATATTTATATAATAATTGCTATTTATTCGACTTTTTGGTTTTTGATATTCTATTCTATTATATTGTGTTCGCAATGAAATATCACGTAATCTGGATGCTCGTGCAACCTCTAATGAAAGGGAGACAATTCTAATTTGACTCAAACATGTGGAATTGGAGTTTCCCATCCTATCTATCTATGGTCCTGCGTCTCAGTGTAATTGCTGGACAAAGTGATGTGATTGGTTCACTACAATGTATAAATAACCCAATTAATAACACCCATGAGAAATCCGAAAAAAAATCACAAAATTCAAAAATAAAAAAATTCAATTTTTTTTTCATATATATATTGTTGTGGATATGAGAATGTTTTTTTGTTGTTGTTGTTGTAGTGTAAATTGTTGTAAAGTATCGCCCTCCTTGCTCCAGTGTTGTATAAAGGTCAAAGGGCGTTCCCGTAGTTAGTTCCATAAAGCATACATGGAGGACACCATAATACCCCTGTTCAGTAGTTTATTTCCTTATTATGTGTATTAGGGTAAGGCTTTGTCTTCCATTAAGATGACACTCCATTGCACCAAGTGAAATAAGATAGATCCCCTTTCATTCCTCTTCCCAAAACCTCCATTTCCAACTGTGTCATTGCCAAGCCTCAATTGCCAACTACATCCCCTCCAAGCCTCAATTACCAACTGCACTGGGCAGTTTGTCAGGTTTGCTACAGCTGTGGGTTGTTGGTTTCGCCCCAAAACCGCCATTAAGCATGTGCTCAGCTCGGGGAAGAAGGGCGTGCCCGCCTATCGTCATCAAGGGCGGAGCCAGAGGGCCGTGCCGACCAATCAGGGCCGAGGCGAGCTGACCGATGGGCGTGTCCTGGACACTAGCGGCTTGATCACCTGAGGCGCTATAAAAGCGTGCGCGCAAGAGCCGAGTGGTGGTTGGACCGAGAGACGTGCGAAGAAAGAAAGTCAAGAAAGAGAGAGGTTCAGAAAGGCGCGTCAGAACGTTGGTTGGTGGTTGGTGGCAGAAAGAGAGTTGGTTACAAAAGAGAGTGGGAGAAGTGAGGCGGAGTGAGGCGGAGTGAAGCCAAGAAAGACAGCAAGCCTTGTGAGGGTTGAGTTGAGGAGGAGCACAAAAAGGGACACCAAGAGTTGCGTCGACGCCACCGAGGTTTTCCCGCCAAGAACGCGAGGAGTCGGAGTTGTCACCTCCAGCCCTGCCGTTTGCAGGGACCTGACCCTTCCTCCCCCCTCCAACCATCCACCTCCTGCCATTCCTATCATCATCCCCCGTGTAAGTGTGTTCGTAGTCTGTCTTTTGTCTTGTCCCTGGGTATAAGTAAGCTTGTATGAGTTAATATTTGCACTGTGTCTCTGAGTTCTTCTGTAAATTATTTTCTTATCTTTCCTTCTTCCTTGGTTTCTTTCAATCCTGTACATAGTAATAAATTATATTTGTATTCCTTACCCTTTGTCTTTCTTCTTCTTCACATCCTTCGCTTTAGTCTTTTCCCCATTGAATATCTGTGGCGCGATTCGGCCAACGTTCAGGAATCGGGTTAGACGGGGTAACTGTTAGGGCCGCGGTGCCATCCGCTCGGCCAAACAACATGTTGTCCGCGGTCCGTAACAGTTGGTGTCAGGAGCGGGATCGGACCCGAAGCGCGCTTAACGCGCTCAAAATTACGAGCTGCTGAAATTTGTTTTAAAAAAAAAACCTGAATTTTGAAATCGCGCCATGGCTAGTCAAGGCGATCGGATGCCGTTGGGGGAACTAGAAGAGGGGTTAGGGGTAATCCAGGACCACAGGGAGGAAACGCAGAAGAGCAATGAGGAGGTGGTTGAGGAGGTGTCAGGCGCGCAAAATGGCGACCTCGCGCACGTGGGTGTAGTGGCACCAAATTTAGCGGCGCCCGTGACCGTAGCAGCACCAGTGGATTCGAACCTTTTTTTGCTACAAATGGGGGCCCTTATGGACAAAATGGGTGAGCGAATAAGGGACGAAGCGAGAGCTGATAGTGAGTGAATAAGGGACGATGCGAGGGCTGATAGTGAAAAAAAGGAAAACAGAATGATGGGGGCAATGAGGGACGAAGCAAGGGGTACCGGTGAACGATTAGACAGTAAATTTGAACGATTAGACAGTAAATTTGAACGGTTAGACAATAAATTTGAAGGGTTAGACAACGGGATAAAAGAGGTGAAGAATGGGTTAACAGGGGTGGAAAATAGAATGGCTGCCCAGGAGAATCAGATAGAGGGGGTGAAAAATGGGTTAAGGGGGATAGAAGATAGGATGGAAGGCAAATTGCGGAAAGTAGGGGAGCAATCCGCCCGGGAAATCAAACGGATGGGGAACCAGATAGAGGAGGTGAAAATCGGGTTAGAAGGTAAATTGGATGCTCAGAGGGATGAATTGGGACAGATGAGGGTGGCATCTACAAAAGAGATGGACGGTATGAAGGAGGAGATACGACGAGGTGTAAGCGAGGAGGTCTCGGGGGTACGCGAGGAGGTAAAGCGAGGTGAGAAGCGTATGGAGAAAGAGGTGAGGAATAATACGGCTAGGTTACAGGGGGGAATAGAAGATCTGACGGAGGAGGTGGAACAGCTGACAGTGGGACAGACGGAGTTAGTGGAGCAGGTACAAAGGAACACTGCGGTACTAGGAGGGTTAAAAGCGACACAAAAAGACATTAAGAACGAATTAATAGCGACACAGAGGCAATGTCAGATGGTACGTGAGGGACTGACAACGAGGTTGGACGAGGTGACAGAAGTAATGGAGACAAAGGACCGGGAGGTGAGGACGCACATAGAAACGGTCAAGGTAGCCTTAGAGGACGAAATTGAGGAGACGCACCGGGAAATAAAAGAGGTGAAGGAAAAATTAGAGAAGGTGGAAGAGGGGGTGAGTGAAATTAAGAAGAGACGGACGGAAACTAAGAGGGAGATAAAGGAGGAGGTGATGGAATATGTACAAGGGCGGTACTCAAATCGTGATGGTGTGCTCGCTAACCAAATAAAGAGTTTGCAGGTGGCGAAGGAGGTGCGGAGACGAGGTGCCAAGGTGAGTGGCGATATACGTGGAAATGTATATGATGTGAGGGGAGCTTCAGTCGGCTTGGGGGTTGATTTGGATCCGGGTGTTCGTGAGAGGCCGTTGGTGAAGTGTGCGACAGGTACGGTGTGCGAAAGAGGAGGTGTGCAAGAATGTCCGACTCTGGGGTGTGTGAGGAAAAAGTGCGCGCCGAGGAGTGAGTGTGCTGTCGAGAGTGAGTTGGTTGTAGCGCATGTGCGAGGGAGCACATGGAAGCGCGTAGTAGGGAGTGTTACAGAGGATGTAACGGATGCATGCACGCCTGTGGTGAGTGTTACGGAGGGTGTAACGGGAGAGAGTGCGCAAGAGGATGCACGAGAAAGGTGTGTAACGGATGGGTGCATGAGGAAAGAGTGCGCTGTCGAGAGTAAGGGTGAATGCGCGACCGAGAGTGGGGGTAAGAGTAGTAAGAGTGACACGGAGCGTGAGTTGGTTGTGGCACGTGAGAGAGGATGTACACCTGGAATGGAAGGATGCACACCTGGAATGGTAGATCGTGTGTGGGAATGCACACTGGAATTGGTAGTGAGGCACGTGGTTGGGTGTGCAAGTGAGAGCACACCTGTGGTTGTCACAGAGGAGGTGACCGAGGAGGGGGCGCGAAGAGGTGTGTTGGTGAGGTGTGCAAATGACGAGTGTGTGCAAAGGTGTGCGGTGGTCAGGTGTGTGACCAAGTCTGTGAGCGGAATGAGTGTACCTCGGTGTGTAAGAGAAGGTGCAATGACAAATGGCATGGAGACAGCTGGATGTGTGAGCAAGGAACGGGCTGCGGGGTGTGAGCATGCAAGTGGAGCATCGACAGTGACCGGGTTAGCGGTTAGAATGACTTTTAGCCGAATCGGGCCCTCGGTGCGTGCCGGGCTTCACGTGCCGCGAGGACCAGCGGGGATCCGAACCACGGCGGTTTTGAAAGAACCGCCGTAGGCGTTCCACGCTGGGCCTCGCTCGGAACGGTCGCGTCCGAGCTCCGCCAAGCGGAGCGGGCAGCCCAATAGGAAGGGTCGTCATGGCGACCCCTTTTGGTTGAGGCGTTCCGGCAGGTCGAGATTGGGGCATCGGACGGTCCCGTGCCCCGATGGTGCGTGGAATCTCGGGCCGAGTAGACCGCCTTCCCTGCACCGAATGCCAGACGCATCCAGCCGCCGGCACCAAGCAATCCGCATTAATTGCTCGGCTTTGCGAAGCCGAGCTTTGGAGATTAAGTAGCACACCGAGAGGCACTAGTGAGTAGACTGTGATGATGAGGACAGTGTTTTGGCCCCGAAATTAGAAAAACAAAATTTGATGATTGGCAAAGGATTGGCAGAGTGATGATTGGTAGTGATTGGCAAATTTTTGATTGGCTGGAATTTGGTGTGCAAAATTGGTAGTGAGAGATACCCGATGTGGGGGGATGGCAACTCTGCCATCTCTCACAACGGGGGGCAAAGGAGCACTAGTGTTATGGGGTTGGCAGTGAAAACTAGCCCGGGAGGGTTAGGATATAACGATAGGGACCTAGAGATGACCTTAGGTAACGTTAAGATTAGGTAGTGACAATGATACCTGTAGTGGGGACGCAGGTAGATTAGTGTGGATGATAATGACGTGGTATGTGCTTAGTTTAAAGGGAAGACGGGGAGCACTAAGTTAGCAGGGCAACAGGTAGATTAGATGA
The DNA here is from genome assembly GCF_964187855.1 of Myxine glutinosa. Classification (NCBI taxonomy): domain Eukaryota; kingdom Metazoa; phylum Chordata; class Myxini; order Myxiniformes; family Myxinidae; genus Myxine; species Myxine glutinosa. The sequence continues at coordinate 84,692,511 of NC_136263.1, read as the reverse complement.
TGCCGTGTGAGTGTTGGAGGTGTATTCAGAAGTGTATTGTGAAAAGTGTGTAAGGAACAGGTGTGATTGCACAGGTGTGCAACTGAACAGGTGTATGGGGCAGTGTTTGAGTGAATGATAGTGATGTGAGTTGTGCTGACCAAATGGTCCAGGAAGGAAGGAGGGTTCAGGTGGCACCAGGTGTGATTGCACAGGTGTGCAACAACAGGTGAATGGAGAATGGTTGTATGGATTATATGGAGTGTGGAGTATATGGAGTATTGGAATGGATGGTCGTGGAGTGAGTATGATGGAAACTGTGGAGTGGAGTGGATGGTGCGGAGGTGTGAATGGGGGAAGAGTGGACCCCCATCACGAATACCCGGGGAGGGTAGTGTAAGTGTTAGGTAGAGGGTACAGGTAAATTGTGGTTGGATATTGGCATCTGTGGTGCGGGTAGTTGCACAGGAGTGTTGTGATGGGTGCATTAGTGTTGTGGAAATGGCTGGGCGTGTAGCCTGTTAGTATGTGTAGTTGGTTTGGGCACTCCACCACTGTGAGGATGTCGGCCAGGTGAGGCCGCAGGTGGGCTCTGGGAGCCGGTAGAGTTGTTGTGGATGGGGCCCGAGGATCCGGAGGACGGACCCGGGTAGCCCATTGCCAGAGGGTACCAAGGGGTGACAGAGCCAGGAGGGGCCTTCCCCAATTAGATAGGTTAGGGTGAGGAGCTAGGTAAGCTCGGGTGGCAACTACAGTGGTGGAGGTGTGCAGGTGGGTAGACCTGCTGGGAGAGCTGCACGACCCAGCCCGGAAATTGTGCAAGGGCACAAGGAGTTGCATCGGGGGAGTGAGACCCCAAATTGAGAAGCACCACAGTTTGGTCAATGGGAATTGGTTTTTTAGAACCCATAGTGTAAGTTGGCCAATGGATTGGCAGGGAAAGACACCGGGTAGTGTAAAGTGTGTTAAAGTCCTTTAGAGGATAGTTAGGATTGAAAATCTCCTTGCACCATCTACATCCACTCACCTGAGGTGACGTAACTCCACACCATGCCATGTTTTTATTATTTTTATTGTGCAAATGTTTTGGATTGTGAGACGCATCATGACGTGGGTGTGACATTGTGCTTGTTGTTCCATCTCTCCCTCCTTATGAGGATTGATGATGAATTGGTGATGGCAAATTTGGTTAGAGGGATTGTGGGAACTAATTTGGTGTAGGGGAACTATGGGGAAGACGTGACAGTAGTGACGGATTTGTAAATGTGTAGATTTTGTACATATGGGGTGAGGGCAAGGGTAGAGTAGGTGACAGGGGGGGTGACGTACGATAGGGACGAGCTTTCTCACTTCGCTCTCCGTACGCACTTTGCCTTGCATTGCCTTGTTTGATGTGTACCCTTGTGACCTTACCCCTCGCTCATCTGTCTTTTCCCCCTTTTGTCTCCCACATGAGGACCTGTGCGCCACTGGGCGCCGAGGGGAGCGTGCGTGAGTCGGCCATTGTGCGCCCGAACCTCTCGCAACCACAGCTGTCTGCATCGATGCACCACATTATGGACCACATGTCTGTGGCTGAGCACCACTGATGGACCCCATGGGTTGGGGCATGGCCCCTCTGCTGGAACCGGCCATGAAGGCCCGAAATCTTGCTGGCGGACCTTGGCCACAGGGCACCGATGCCTCACAGGTGAACCACACTAGTCGGCCCCTGTGGGCCATAAATAAATAAAAATGGACACGTTGGGTGCATTTTATTAGTGCAAATAGGCCGCCAGCAAAGAAGATGACAACACCTGGAAGATAGTAATAGCCAGCAGAGGGAGCCGAAGAGCAAGAGACCACCAGCAGGGTTAGGGGTTGTTTGGTTATTTTTATTATTGAACAATGGTGACTGTGCACCGATTGGTGCTTGAGGGTGCTTTCATGGTGCATTGATGCAGAACAGACTGTCTCCCCCCCAAAAAGAACAATCACAGGTCCTGGGTTAGTTTTGTAAATAAAAGTAGTGTCAATTGTAAATAATGCTCCCCACCGTCAATGTATAGTTTGAAGACCATTCCGCAATTCGGTTAGCTGTGGGCGTGATTCTGTTAGGCAGGGTGCAATGGAGCAGCGGGACATATTTATTTATGTTTTAAAACTGTCGCACTCAGGGTCAGGTTAAAAGTAGAGGGAACTACACCTACGTGCCACACTAAAAGTTAAGGTAAGAGGCCCGGGACGTGTCTAAGAGGAGGAGGGTGCAGTGTTGTGGATATGAGAATGGTTTTTTTGTTGTTGTTGTTGTAGTGTAAATTGTTGTAAAGTATCGCCCTCCTTGCTCCAGTGTTGTATAAAGGTCAAAGGGCGTTCCCATAGTTAGTTCCATAAAGCATACATGGAGGACACCATAATACCCCTGTTCAGTAGTTTATTTCCTTATTATGTGTATTAGGGTAAGGCTTTGTCTTCCATTAAGATGACACTCCATTGCACCAAGTGAAATAAGATAGATCCCCTTTCATTCCTATTCCCAAAACCTCCATTTCCAACTGCGTCATTGCCAAGCCTCAATTGCCAACTACATCCCCTCCAAGCCTCAATTACCAACTGCACTGGGCAGTTTGTCAGGTTTGCTACAGCTGTGGGTTGTTGGTTTCGCCCCAAATCGCCATTAAGCATGTGCTCAGCTCGGGGAAGAAGGGCGTGCCCGCCCATCGTCATCAAGGGCGGAGCCAGAGGGCCGTGCCGACCAATCAGGGCCGAGGCGAGCTGACCGATGGGCGTGTCCTGGACACTAGCGGCTTGATCGCCTGAGGCACCATAAAAGCGCGCGCGCAAGAGCCGAGTGGTGGTTGGACCGAGAGACGTGCGAAGAAAGAAAGTCAAGAAAGAGAGAGGTTCAGAAAGGCGCGTCAGAACGTTGGTTGGTGGTTGGTGGCGGAAAGAGAGTTGGTTACAAAAGAGATTGGGAGAAGTGAGGCGGAGTGAGGCAGAGTGAAGCCAAGAAAGACAGCAAGCCTTGTGAGGGTTGAGTTGAGGAGGAGCACAAAAAGGGACACCAAGAGTTGCGTCGACACCACGGAGGTTTTCCCGCCAAGAACGCGAGGAGTCGGAGCTGTCACCTCCAGCCCTGCCGTTTGCAGGGACCTGACCCTTCCTCCCCCCTCCAACCATCCACCTCCTGCCATTCCTATCATCATCCCCCGTGTAAGTGTGTTTGTAGTCTGTCTTTTGTCTTGTCCCTGGGTATAAGTAAGCTTGTATAAGTTAATATTTGCACTGTGTCTCTGAGTTCTTCTGTAAATTATTTTCTTATCTTTCCTTCTTCCTTGGTTTCTTTCAATCCTGTACATAGTAATAAATTATATTTGTATTCCTTACCCTTTGTCTTTCTTCTTCTTCACATCCTTCGCTTTAGTCTTTTCCCCATTGAATATCTGTGGCGCGATTCGGCCAACGTTCAGGAATCGGGTTAGTCGTGGTAACTGTTAGGGCCACCGTGCCATCCGCTCGGCCAAACAACATCTTGTCCGCGGTCCGTAACAATATATTGTTATGGAACAAGGGGGCTCCTCAACCTCGCTTTCTGATCTCCGGATCTGACGCCACCAGCCACGGACAGCTCCACAGTCTGGCAGGTTGCTAGTTAACCACAGATGCTGATTAAAACCACCAAACTGAGCAGGGTTTTTGCTCCTTTGTTAACTTGTTGCCTTACCAATGGTTTGTTGACCCCAATTGGTGATGGTACTTTCTTATTTATTGGTTATGGTACTTCGCATGTACTTTATTATTTATCTATTACGTACGGCCAAGCAAAACGATAAAGTACATACCATAAAATGGGGTGAATAGAGACAGCAAGGTGAATAGGGACACAAACTGAAAAAAAGTTCGGAAACTTTTTTCACTGAAAATTGATAACCACACTGATTTGTTGATATTTGGGTTGAAAGTGTTCTCTTGTTTTTTTAAAAAGCAACTTATAGACCCTATTAACCCCATATATGGGTTAAATAGGAATAAATAGGATTTTTATGGCTGTCCCTATTCACCCCGTTTTACGGGTGAATAGGGACAGTCACTAATACAAAAAAATAATAATCAAGAAATAGGGACAGTTTGGAGAAACTTTTTATCCCATTTTTTTTTCATTGGCACCGTGGTTTATATTAAGGGTGCATATTATGTGCATCCATCTGAGCTATCAATTTAGCAATAAGTTGGAAACTCAGGGTTGTTTCTTGATTATTATTTTTTTTGTATTAGTGACTGTCCCTATTCACCCGTAAAACGGGGTGAATAGGGACAGCCATAAAAATCCTATTTATTCCTATTTAACCCATATATGGGGTTAATAGGGATTATAAGTTGCTTTTTAAATAAACAAGAGAACACTTTCAACCCATATATCAACAAATCAGTATGGTTATCAATTTTCAGCGAAAATAGTTTCCGAACTTTTTTTCAGTTTGTGTCCCTATTCACCTTGCTGTCCCTATTCCCCCCATATTACGGTACAAGCTAATCCCGAGCCAATCAGTGCAGCTGAACTGCCCATCTATCTATTCTTACACACTATATCAAGACAATATTGATAGGGATGACATGAGCAGGATGGAAACAAACCATTTACCTAAATCAAGAAACATGTATTTACAAGCACAGTAATCTGGATTCAAAGGCCCATATATTCAGTGCAGTAAATCATTCAGAACAGGCACAAAAGAGAAGATCCTAACCTGTAACACTTATACCCCTTAGATAATCTTACTTATACAACTACACGTAGGACATGGTGCTAGAAGATCATTCTGAGGACATTCAGAAAAGAAGAAGAAGAAGAAGATCAGTACACAGCAGGGCATGTTGGCAGCTTCACTCACTGCGGTCACATGTCTACCAACGAGTGCCAATCCTGGTACAAATGAGGAAAAGGGATGGGAAACAAAAGTAGTTTGTGTAAATGTAGAGGAGCTAATAAGGTATGAGGTGCGTGTGTAAAGCCTTGCCCAGAAGGGTCAAAAGGACAATTGTTGGTAGCTGTTGGCAACTGTTGATACCTCCTTGTGAGTCCAGCTAGACAAATTCGTAAATAATTAAAGGGAAAGCAAGATAAAGTAGCGTAAGTCAGTCCTGGAGCTATCTCCCTGTGCTACGGACCTCCTGGCTTGATCCCCTCTCGTCTCTGTCTCGTGCTGCAGACCCTCGTCACTCTGTTCTCGCAGGGCTGTCCAGCAAAGCTCGACCTGGCTTCAGCGCACTTTGTCCCATATCCAGTGCAGATTCCGACAGCAGTCCTCTCCTCAGCACAAACAGGCAAGTAGGCTGTCCTCAGGTTCCCAGCACATGTCAACAGCCCCGAACAGCTTGGCATTCTGCTTTTTAAGCAGCCATAGAGGGACAGTCTTGGGGGGATCAGGGCTCATGGGAGATGGAGCTCCCTGGAGCAAAGTTCACGGAGCACCTTCCGACGTGCCATGTGGCGTTCCCATTGGTGACACTGGCTCCTTGGACCATCAGTCATCTCCAGCCGAAGTCCTTCCATGTCTGGTTCATTTCCACTGCTGTCTGGTTGATATCCTCTTCTGCCTGATCCGCTTCCTTTAGTGTCTGATTCACTTCCCCAAAACGGGGTTTCCTGCTCCGTGATGTTTTCCTGTCCAGTGAATTTGAAATGGGGTGGTATTGTTTGCTTCCCATCTGAATTGTGGTTGTGTGTTTTTCTGTGAATGTATGTTAAATAAAAAGCAAGCAAGGGAATTTATGAATGGTGAGTTGTTCCGGATGGGGATGGGAAGAGTCCGAAAGGGCAATTTGGGAATAAAAGGGAACCGAATTTTAGTATGTGGTGTTTGTAATAGCACCACATACTGAAGTTCATCAACCTGCGCTGAAGTTCATCAACCTGCGCTGAAGTTCATCAACCTGCGCTGAAGTTCATCAACCTGCGCTGAAGTTCATCAACCTGCGCTGAAGTTCATCAACCTGCGCTGAAGTTCATCAACCTGCGCTGAAGTTCATCTACCTGTGCTGAGGTTCGTCCTTCGGACCTGACCTCGTCCAGGCTGCACGTCCGGATCGAGGATCGGACTGCGCACACCACGTGGCCACTTTCGAGTCAGTCCCTGCGAAGCAACATCGGTACCAATAACCAGTGTCTTATTCCCTGTGTGGGTGTGAAGGCGCCAGTGGGGTTTATAATTAGGTAAGGAATTATTGATAAGGTGCATCTTCGTCTCTGTTTCTCTGTGCCTTCTAAATAAAAGGCTGTACATTTGGTTATTACTTTCAACCTTTTCGGGTACGTATTTTCTCTCTTGGCCTAGCATCATCCGAGACCGAATTTGGCTTGAATGAGGTCCGTAAATCACGTCAGGTAAATTAAATTTCCACCCCCAGTGCTTACCCATTGTGCTTTGCATGCGCGCGTGCACTTTGAAGGTATCCGTGATTGTCCGGTATTAACCGATGGGAATCACACAACAAAATTGTTGACAAGGAGTGGGATTTTTGAACCCTCTCAAACAAAATTGGTCAGGAGTTTGTGATATTTGGACCTGGAGTGCGTTTCACGTACTGCGAAATTACGAGCATGTGGAAATTTAGTTTAAAACAAATGTAAAGGAAATAAATAAATTAAAATTAAATTAGGATGATGGCTGGCCAAGACAAGCAGGTTCCGGTGGGTATAGAGCAGGGGCGGGCAACCCCCGGCCCGCGGGCCACATCCGGCCCGCGAAGGCTTAGCGTCCGGCCCGCCACCCTGCTAGGCTTTATTATTGCAATCCGGCCCGCGGACCTCCCAGTAAAACTCATATCATTTGTAAATGTAAGAGTTTATATTTAGCCGGTCTGAATTCAAGAAAGGGACATTTTGTCTTCAGCACCGTCCTCTTCCGGAAGACATGCGCACGGGGAACTGTCTTGCCTAGACACCGCCTGCTTGCTGATAGGCGGTCTTTTCAAATCAGCCGGCATGTGATACGGACGTCCTTCCGATTCAGTCAGCTTGCGACAAACGTTGGTGTCTGGGACAAATAACTTGCAACAAAGAGGTAAGCGACGCAGAGTTCTCTAAACCTATTTCAATTTTCACTTTCTTTCAATTTGCTTTGTTTTGTTTGTTAGAACATGTTATTATCTTTCATTTGCTGCGTTTAAATAATTTTATTCTCCCTTTTTATTTGTAAAAATAAAAATATAACGAACTTTCTATTTGTAAAGAAAATATATATATAACGAACTTTCTGTTTGTAAAAGAAAAAAGAAATTGACGAACTTTTGTTTAAAAGGAAAACGAAATTGACGAACTTTTGTTTAAAAGGAAAACGAACTCTTTAAAAAAAAAAGTATGCAGACTGATTCATTTCCTGTATTTCAGTTTTACGGTGAAACTGTGTCATATTCAGCGTTGGCCACGTGCGCGCAAAATAAATACATTCATCTGTACAATTCGTCTTCCGAGATTTTTTGTGCCCCAGATTGCTTGCTGTTACATCATTTATTCATTGCTGATATACCTAATTTTCTTCCTTTTCAGCTCATCATGTCTGCGACCCAGCGTGTTAAGAAGAGGAAAGTGGACCTCGAGCGTCGGATCTTCAACCCTGAGTGGGAGAAGTACTTCTTCATCGAGCGCTTTGGACAGGCCCAGTGCCTCATATGCTTGAAGACTTTGGCTGTCCTAAAAGAGTACAACGTGCGCCGCCACTGGGAGACAGAGCACCGCTCGTCAAACTTCGCGTCGGTGTCTGCCACCGAAAGGAAGGACGCCATGGTTAGACTATCAGGCAACTTGGAGAAACAAACTTCACTCTTCCGCAAGCAGAATACTGAGGCCGAAAAGGTGACGCGCGCCAGTTATGAAGTCTCCCGCATCCTTGCTCGCCGAATGAAGCCATTCGCGGATGGGGACTTCATCAAGGAATGCCTCCTCGCTGTAGTGGACTCCGTCTGTCCAGAGCAGCGTTCCGCCTTTGAGAACGTGAGCCTTTCGTCCCGCACCGTTCGTCGCCGCATCGAGGATATGTCGGAAAACGTGCACGACTCACTCAAAACACGCAGCTCAAATTTCGTCGCCTTTTCCCTCGCTCTGGATGAGAGCACCGACACAAAGGACACGGCCCAGCTGTCCGTTTTCATCCGTGGCGTCACCGCTGACTTTCAAGTGTGTGAGGAATTCCTCCAGCTTGTCCCGCTGCGCGACACCACCACTGGGAAAGACATCTGCGACGCCGTGCTTCTGTGTGTTGATCAGCACTCCCTGGACCTCTCCCGTCTTGTGTGTGTGACGACCGACGGTGCCCCGGCGATGGTTGGTGAGAAGAAGGGCGCCGCTTCGCTGCTAGTGTGTCACTGTGCAGCCGCCGGATACACTCAGCCCATTAACAAGATGCACTGCATCATCCACCAAGAGTCCCTGTGCGCTAAGTCTGCCAACCTCGTTGGTGTCATGTCTGTCGTGGTGAAGGTCGTCAACTCCATCCTCTCCCGCAGCCTTAACCATCGTCAGTTCCAGGCACTGATGGACGAGGTGAACGTGCACTACAACGACCTGCTCTACTTCTGTGAGGTACGCTGGCTGAGTCGTGGGGCCATGCTGTCTCGGGTGTGCGACCTACAGCAGGAGATTGCCACCTTTCTACGTCAGAAGAACCTTCCCCACGCTGATCAATTCTCTGATCCGCGGTGGCTAGCTCGCCTGGCCCTGCTCACGGACATCACGGCGCACCTGAACACCCTCAACATAAAGCTGCAAGGCAAAGACATTCTCGTGACAGACATGTATGCGCACATCACTGCCTTCGAGGTTAAACTGCGCTTGTGGGAGGCTCAATTGGCTTCTGGTCAGTTTGTGCATTTTCCTCGCCTTGCTGCATGTGCCCCTGACGGTGTGGACCTGGGCACTTGCGTTAGTGTCGTCAACTCTCTACGTGAGGAATTTGCTTCCCGTTTTGCAGGAGTCAGGGTGCTGGCTGCGGACTTCAAGCTTTTCACTGCTCCCTTTGACTTCCCCGTGGAAGACGCCCCTGCCTCCTTACAGATGGAGTTGGTGGAGCTGCAGTGCAACGATGAAATGAAGGCGAAGTTCCGCACCTCTTCTCCATTGTCCTTCTTCCGCGACACCGTTCTCCCTTCTAACAATTTTCAAAAATACATTGCCCATGTCCAACGCATTGTGGCCATGTTCGGCAGCACCTACTGCTGTGAACAGCTCTTCTCGAAAATGAAGTACACGAAGTCTCACCTTCGCTCCCAACTCTCGGACCGCCACCTCAATGACATTCTTCTGTTGTCTACCTCAACCATCGAGCCAGACATGAAAATACTTCTTCATGGCAAACAGCACCAGCAGTCTCATTGATTTGTAGAGTGTTCAATGCAATTTTTGTACAATCTATTCATGTAAACAAAATATAGTAATTCTGAGATTTCGTTTTTCACTCCGGCCCGCGATCTCCTTCCAAAAGTCTCATCTGGCCCTCACTCTGAAAAGGTTGCCCGCCCCTGGTATAGAGAATGTAGACGATGAATTAATGGCCCAGGACACAAACGAACAGATTGACCTTGGAGAATGAGTAATATATGAAATTGATATATATATATACTCGTATATGAATGAGTAATATATGAATGATGGTGAATGAATAATAATGATGTGTTATGGACTCGGCCTTAATGATTGTTGTTATGAGTAGTGTTGCTGGTTCGGAGTATTCTAGATAGTATGCTTATTGTGAATTAAGGGAAAGGGTTGTTGTGAGTAAAAGATTTAAAAGCGCTCCTGGTAAAATGTGGCCGGAAATCCGGATCGAGACCGGAAGAGGTGGAGCGAAGGAAAAAGAGAGGTGGTGGTTGAAGCTCCGGGCCGACTGCCGAGCGTTAGACGTACTGGGCGAGGGAACTTTGCGTCCTTGAAGGGAAGTTTGGTCGATAAGAAATATCGCCGGAGTGCGTGGAGCCGGTGTCGTCGGGTATTCTCCTTGAGGTTCCAGAGGATCCAGGCCTTGAGAATCCGGGTTGGAGCGAAAGCCGTCCGTCATCTTGGCCACGCGAGCACCCGGCCGTGAACAGGCTCTCGTCGTGTCGGCTGGGCATTATTCCCTGGTGGATTGCCGGGAACGGCTGTGCCAGAAAGGGACACGTGAGAATTATACGGAGGCTCGCGGGTTGAACCGCAATGTGTACGTCGGAGCGCATCTTTGTGAGGTTCCTCGCCACCGCTGTGTTGCTGGGGGCTGAGCACGTGACCTCGGGGTCGTCTCGCTCGTCCACGCCTCAATTGACCACCGGGCCTTGACTCCCCGATCGCGGGAGCGCACAGAGACATTGGGACTTCGCCTTGGAGGAGAGCAGAGACATTGGGGGAGGTGCCGTGAGTGGGGTTAAGGGGCTTGACAAGGATATTATCGTAAGATTTGAAAGTAGGGGTGATTGCCCCATTGCTGTATGGCGTTGTGTGTGATTTATAATATAGTATGGTTTGCTTATAACTTGGTGTGGTTGCATCATTGGTTCGGCTGTTTCATTTGCTGGTTCCATTGAGGGACGTTATCTGCTGGGTTTCAACCAGGGATAACACATCTTTCTGCCAGGGACCCTCTCGGGGTTCGGAGGTCCACCGAGACTAGAGGAAAGGGGTGGGGGGGCGTAACAGATGAATGAGTAATATATGAAATTGATATATATATGAATGAGTAATATATGAATTATGAATGATGGTGAATGAATAATAATGATGAATGAGTAATAATAATGCAATAATCATGAGTAATAATGAATGGAACAACATAATGTTGTGGTGTGGGTACCCTTGGTCATATACTAGCTTTTCCCTTGAAACTGTTATATTCCTTTTATCATATTTTCCTCAAATACATGGTGACATCCTTGCGTTGCCTATCAGGTGTTAATGGGTATTCTCTGGGATGGAGTTCACAAATATCGACTAAATTTTGCTTTACATAAAGTTACTCTTGTTAGCACTCATCACTCATTAGGACAAAGCCTGGTGTTGGCTTATTAGGATTGCTGACTTAACATCTTAGGGCCATGAGTTTGAGCCCCTGTTGTGTCGTTAAATAACGCCAGGTGTGTTTATTCAGCCGACTCAAGTCCTTGTAATTCATCTAAAAGCAGATTGATGTCTAGTGATATCTTTGTCCTACATGTGATTTATGTGCAAACTCCTTCATGAGCCTCAGATGAAAAATTGTAAAATAAATATAAACAATTGTATTCTTGTCAATTTGTGCATCCATCTGGGAGATACATTTTGAAGGAGATAAAAGGCGTGACGTCAATGGCTTCCTCACATATGGATCTGCTCTTTTATGATTCCCTGTATTGATATAAGGACATACTGCATCATGTAAATGGTTCCCAAAGGATGTGAGTGGGTGCATCTTGGATGAAGCTAGCCCAATGGTACAAATATGGACTCTCACCCAATATGGACTCTCACCTCTCTGTGTGGAAATATACCTGCGGTCATTTTGGCGACTCTAATTCTCCTATTGCTCTCTCTCTCTCTCTCTCTCTCTCTCTCTCTCTCTCTCTCTCTCTCTCTCTCTCTCTCTCTCTCTCTCTCCACCAAATGCCAGTTTGTCTATATAATCTGGAGATTGTGTTATTGGATTACCCACACCGAGCCTGAATGGTGCACGGTATGCCAACTGTACTAGATTGGGGTAGAGGGGAAATGGGCTGGGAGTGTGGTACAGTAGATTGTATGGAATGGTCTTGATAATCCACAAACCCACTTCCTCTCTCTTTATGTTTTCCTGGTTTATAAGGGGCCAATTGTTATGTTTCACTTGAGTGAGGGAAAAGATATTTGTTACGGCTGTTTCTCCAGCACAGGCTTGGTAAACATTGTTGTGATTAAACCATTATGTTTGGTTGGGGCAGTGCGAGGAGAAATGAGCATTTAATTACATTTTCCTTTTCCTCACATGTACCAGACATTTAGCTTCACTTATTTGTGTAAATGTATTCAGGTAATACAAAAGTACCACCTGGAATGTCCCTGTTTTGTTTCACTTTGACTGTCTGATTAATGTGAAATGTCATGCATGATCCATTGCTAGATTATTACCCCACGCACACGAAAGGAAAAGCGGGGTTAAGCAATTGGTTCATGTTCGTCTGTCTGTCTACAAATGTCGGTTTATGATTGGGGAACAGCTTGTTTCAATTGAATGTTATATTTTGAACATGAATCAGAAAAGAAACCAGCTGTTTAGCAGTACTTTGTCTCTGAATTTGTCCCCATTGTACATGTTCAGAGAGGAATGAGATAACTTTTAAGCGGCGAAGCTGCTTCAATATTTGGCTATGTCCGTCTGTAAAAAATATATATATATATATATGAAGAAGAAGAATCCTTCGATCCCACCAGTGTTTAATTTCAAACGGTTCTAAAGGGTAATTTTAAAGGATTTTGAAGGGTAATTATAATGGGTTTCGTTCGTGTCTAGGCTTTGCCAATTTTATATTAAAAATGCCAACCGTTTCCTTCGGACTGCTTCCTCCCTCGCCACCGCGTGTGCGTGTGTGTGTGTGTGTGTGTGTGTGTGTGTGTGTGTGTGTGTGTGTGTGTGTGTGTGTGTGTGTGTGTGTGTAACAAAGTTAAATTATGAGAATCTGAAAAACATTCATAGTTGGATCAAAATGTCAAGGGAAAAGTCACGGAATGTACAAATATCCCTTACTAGCCTGCCCGTCGTTGCGAAGCGCAAGATGGCTGGGTTTTTAAATCACTTCCATGTTTCTTTATTTTGTCTGCTTGCCTTTTGAGATGCTTTTTAGTTTCCTCTGGTTTTCTCATAATTTTTTCAACAAACCTTTATTATGGGAATATGGAGAACACTAATTAATAAATTTTACAATTTTTTTGCAGAATTAGTTTGTATACAAAGCGGACTCGGACGGGCTTAGCATTTTGGGATGCTTTCCCGTTCTTTTGTATTCATTCGGAATTCGCAAGTAAACGATTCAGTATTCAGCAATGCGAGATGAAAGAGTGTAACAGCAAGCCTCGTGATCAAATTCCAATTTTGAACACACCCTGCTATAATATGGTGGATCAAGTTAATCTATCATTGGAATCAATAGAATTGTGTTCACAATCCCTTGAATAATATGAGCCCACTTAATCCTATCCCATTTGTGTATGAGTGTTATTTGGTTATCCAAAAAAGCAGATACCAGAATGAGACAATTGGTAGCATCAATTCAGCCTGAGAGAAGAAAAACAAGGATGACCAGTGAGTCATCAAAGGATCTTCCTGGAGTAATTAATTAACTATTTTAGTGTTGCAGGAAAATGGCGAAAAGAGCAATCATTTGAGCATCAAATCCTCGTCAGGTCGCCAGAAGTCCCCAAAGAAAAATAATGCCGAGAATTATCAGAAAAAACGGTGCCAAGGGAAACCTAAATGACTCGCATTAACATATAAATAGTTGTTACAGGTTGTCAGAGATATCAGCACAGTGTTATATCAGCCAGGGTCCCAAGTCACACAGCTGTGCTCATAAGAAGGTGGCACTATTAATATGTCAAACCTGTCTTTCACATGCTACCTGTGGAGTGAAAATCCCAGCAGGAATTTCATTAGAAGATCAGGTAGGGTAAAACAAAGAACGGAAACGTTAAATGAAAACTAACTCAGATTTTGACATATGAATTTGTAATTTCAATTACACATGAATTGTTATTGTGTACAAACTCTACAAGTACTGTAATTGATAGCTATGATAGTTCCTCCATCTGGTAAATACATTCTGAAGTGATATGCTGCCTTTGCCAGTAGCAAAAAACAATATGAGAACAAAAAAGTTAAAATATGGGTTACCTGAAATATTTTAAGGATATTGATCACAATGGAATTTATATATATATATATTGTAACGGATTTGGGAAACCGTGCACTTTGTGTAATTGATTGTAAATATACCCCCTTGTAAATAATGTAATGATTCTTTGTAAATACCTCCATTTGTGTAAAGGTCAAAGGTCGTCCTTTAGTTAGTCCATCGCACACACGTAGAAAACCATAGGACCCTCTCTATAGTTATTTCTTTATTGTGTTTCAGTTTAAGGCTGTGTCTCCACTAGTTGACCTTGCGCTGCACCAAATGAAATAGATAGATCCCCTTTTCAATCGTCCCAAAGCCTCCATTACCAACTGCATTCGCCTACATTACCAACTGCATTCGCCTACATTACCAACTGCATTCACCCTCCATTGCCCATGTGGCCCAACTCGGAGAAGAAGGGCGTTGCCCGCCCATCGTCATCAGAAGGGGGAGCCAAGAAACCCCTTACAACCAACCAAGAATGAGTGGGTATGGCTCAAGAGGGCGGGGTTATAAAACCCGTTGCATCAGCCCCCACCAGAGATGTGTAAGGGGCCAGACGAGAGAGGGAGGACGAATTGCAAGTTCTGTTGAGGTCGAGTGGAGCGAGCAGGGGCTAGCGGCAGAAAGAGGGCCACGGGAATTGCCCGGCCGAGAATTGCGTATGCAACATACCAACTTTCCCCTGCTATATAATTGTCCAGTCGCGTCCAACGACACGCGGAGCTGTTTGCCGGGTTTTCGCCTCGACCCCAAAGCTTGGATCGGAACGCGCGCTTGGAGCCAGACCTCAACGCCTATAGTTAGGTCCAAAACTTCAATTCCGTGACCATTTTCTGGCTAGTAAGGTTTGACGATTGATTTGACTTCTATTGACATTTTATAACAAAAATAGCCTCCATGTCCCTCCCAAAAATCCCGGCATTTTTCGCCAGAGGCCCGAATCCAAGATGGCCGCCGGCACTATCTTGAAAAATTACGTTTTGAACCAGAACACCTAGAATCACGTACAAAGACACGTTTTTGGGTAATTTGACCACGAGGATTCCGAATCTGACATTAGTTTGACGTTATGACATTATTTTGACCCAGAAATCCAAGATGGCCACCATCCAGTAGAGCGAAAATGCAACTTTTGTACTTAAACATGTTAAAGAAACTACCTCCATAAGGATATCTTGCAGTAAAGTAATTGATGATTGCATGACAAGTAAACTCATTACACTTCAAAATAAGCTATTTTTAATAGCTGTGACTTGAACAGTTTTCAAATGAAGTAATTAATCAATATGACTTTAATTATATGATTAGTCCGAATCAGAGCATTCTGCTTCACTAGAATCTGAATCATCAGATTCCGATGAATCTCCCCGCCTTTGTACATCATCATCTCGCTCCTCATTCCCCTCCTGGCTCTCATCTTCCTCACTCTCTTCAGCTGGCCCTGGTGCAGGTAGATGTGTCGGGAGAGCAGGTTGCGTGTGGCAGACAGGGCGACAGCGACCACCCACCAGCTCCCAGCCATGTCTGAGTGGCGAGGGGTGGTGTTTCTTGGAGGGATGACGCACAAGATATGCCAAGTAGTTTGCTCGGAGGCAGTGTTGGCGTAGGCTGTCTGCATCTGGAGGGAGACGGATAAATGATTTGTTTTTCAGTGTCTTCCACTTTGCTGCACAGGCCTCAGCCATGGTGCTACTCTTTTCGTCGCCATAGATGACATGTCGTGTGAACTGGAAGAGCTCCTCTAGCACCTCCTCCTCAAGGTCAAGGCTATCTCCACACAGCGAGAGCTGCCGTCGAGCCACAGGGCTCTTCGCCACCCGGTCATACACCAACTTCTTACCCTTGCCATAGAAGCCTGAGTTGGCATCACAGCCTGTCATACAGTGCAGCTGCACAATACAGTCTGCCATCTCGTCATTAACCAGGCCATGACATAAGATAGTCTCCTTCTTCCTCTTGATACAGAGCTTTCCGGGCAGCTGCTGCGAGATGACTGCTGCCGCGACATAGGCATCGGTATCAGCGGTATCAATGACAACAGGGCCACTGTAGCCTGATTCACGCAGAACTGCGCAAGCAGAAAAGAGGACAGTATCAGCCTCAGACTGGTCAAAGCTGTAGTTCTCCATTGGTTGCTGGGTTGACAAATTGGTGCAGTGGGAGCCAACAGAGTAGACAATCTCTGCATCAACACTCTCTGCAAGGTCTGTCAGGTAGGTGCATATCAGCTTTTGCATCCGCCCCTTGTTGCTGACGCTACATAGAAGTGTTTTGAATGCTTGGGCAGAAGGGAAGGGGGCATTCAATTTCATGTAGGTGTTGGGTATATGTGCCTTACCCTGTAACCGCAGGTCTCGCTCGTCATCTTTAGTAGAGTATGGTGTGTCATATGGGTCATTCACACAGAAGATACGTTCAGCATCACCATGGCGGGCAAGGATGATGGAAGACACCTTGTGGACATAGTCTGACCACTTGTATGGGGTGCCATGTTGCGTCTGTCGATCCTCTGCTGATGGAGTTGCCATCCTGCAAATCATGCCCATGTCGATGAGAGCGGTGTAGGGTTCCTGCAGATCTACAGATTGCAGAGAGAGTTTCTGGATGAGCTTACTCTTCTGTGTCTTCCTGTATGTTCCGTTGGAGTTGAATAAAGCCACACACTCCTCAACAACACGATGTTCCAGCAACTCAGTGAGGTCCACAAGATGACTGACCTCAACCAGGTTGATCACTGCCTTGAGAGCATTCTGCTCCATTTCAGCAGCTCTCGTTTTGAGTTCCTCCCTGGGCTTCTCCGTGTCTGGCATCTTGGCAAATGTCAAGCGTTTACTCAGAGGGACAGGTGCATGAAGGGAGGTATTCTTACTGAATACCCGCTCCTGCAAGAAGCTGGTCAACTTTTCCTCCCCTGCAGCATGGGCAGAATTGAAGTCCACAACGAGCTCATTAGAGGCAGGCATGGCTGACTGTAGGGTGCGGAGTGTGGGTGAGGATGGGTCGAATGGAAAGGAGTCAAACTCATGTATGCAGGCTACCAGATCCTGCACGCACTGCTCATCTTCTCGCATTCGTTTTGGGCCACATTCAATGTGCTTCCTCTTCTCCCTCGTCTCATCAGCCAGGCAGGGCACGAGCCTCTCCTGCACCAGCTGACTCATGAGCGCCTCATCGAACTGCGTGATGAGAGAGGTGAGAGAGAGTGTGCTGGGAGACAGATCTACCTCCTTCTTCCCCTGCAAAGCAGATAGCAGCTGCACCATGAGAGGTGAGAGCTCTTCCTCCTCTTCTAGCTCCTCGACTCTTGGCGGCCATGGGATGGGTTTGATTGACTTGACATCATCCTTGAGCCACTTAGCCACATTGTGCACCAGTTGTTCACTGCCAACACCGATGGCGGAGAGTGCTGCTTCAACATATGAACCACCCCCAGACGTGTCATAGACTAGGTCGCTCTGGTTTCTCTGAGGGCGGGAGTGGAAGCCGATCTTGCCCTCAAACTCCCAGGTCAGGATATCTTTGATAAAGGATGACTTGATGCTGGATGTTGAGAAGCCATACCGAGATATGATAGAGCTGTAGTCTTTGAGGAGGCTCTGTAGTGACCTTAGCTCACGTTTCTCAAAGATAACTGTTCTGATGTGGTCAAAGAAGATAGTCTGAGCCTCACGGAGATTGACATTGTGCATGCGTGGGAGTTTGTCATCTTCACTCATTTTCTGGTAACTACGCACATATTTCAACCAGCATTTGTTGTGATATCTGATCTCAATCGCATATGGGTCATCAGCTGCATAATCGATCACACAGTTGATTCTGTCTCGCATGCTCTAATCTTCGAGGACCACCGTGTGACTCTTGAACGTTGCCCATGCATTATCATACGAAATCAGGGACAGCTTTGATTCTGGGTGCTTTGCCGACTCCGGTTTACAGCACCAGACACATTTTGTTTTTTCATGTATCAGCCCTTCTACACTTGATCGCAGCCGCTTGGCAGGTGGAGAAGCAGCCGGGGGGAAAGCCTCAGACATGGACGAAGACTGAGATTGGCATTCCTTGACTTCTCGTTTTTTCTGTCTTGTCTTGGCCTGCTCCAGTTTATTAGCATTCCATAAGGTCAGCCTACATGATTTATGGACACATTGTCTGCCGGGACCATTATCCCAATTTACTGTTGCATAAACGTCTCCGAACTTGTCAAGACCGCTCCATAACAGGGCTTTTTTCTTGAGATTTTCCCAACTCTCAACGGAGGTAACGACATCAGTGGCTTCATTGCAAAGCCCGCCACACTGGAGGACACACGGAACGGTGGACATTCTCTTGACAGCTATCTTCTGAATACTGCGCTTCTCAGTGCCGTCTCATTCGCTCGTATACTCCCTGGAAAGACAGAAATAAGTATATGACATTACACACACAGACAAATAAAAAACAAGAAAATAGCAATTCACTAATCAGGACCTCAATTCCGTGGCCAGTATAGATTTAGCAAAAATAATGTGTTAATTCATGATCATATGTTCTCCCATTTAAAAGTTGCATTTTCGCTCTACTGGATGGTGGCCATCTTGGATTTTTGGGTCAAAATAATGTCATAACGTCAAACTAATGTCAGATTCGGAATCCTCGTGGTCAAATTACCCAAAAAAGTGTCTTTGTACGTGATTCTAGGTGTTCTGGTTCAAAACTTAATTTTTCAAGATAGTGCCGGCGGTCATCTTGGATTCGGGCCTCTGGCGAAAAATGCCGGGATTTTTGGGAGGGACATAGAGGCTATTTTTGTTATAAAATGTCAATAGAAGTCAAATCAATCGTCAAACCTTACTAGCCAGAAAATGGTCACGGAATTGAAGTTTTGGACCTAACTACTACCATCTGCCTGGACCCTTCTCTGCCTTCCCATACCATCCCTGCCATTCCATCCTTTTGTGTACGTGAGTTTGTTCTGTTCGTGTTGTCTGGGTATAAGTTAAGCTTGTGTAGGTAAGAATTGCTCTGTGTCCTTCTGCTCCTTCCATTTCCCTGTTTTCCTTTTATCTCTACTCTTCTTTGGTTTGTGTAAATAGTAGTTAATAAATAACTGTTCCTCCATTCTTTGATTTCTTCTTTCTCATCCGATCGCTTTAGTGATTTCTCCATTGAGTTCCTGTGGTGCGATTTCGGCCAACGCTTATGAATCGGGTTAGTCTTTGTTAACGGCTCTAACTCCGGGTTACTAAAACCGCTCGGCAACTAGTCCATCTAAAACCGTGGTTCAAGCAGAAGTTATTCCCTCGTTCCCAGCTGGCGGTAGTAATTAGGTACGTAGCGAACCCCTAGGCCTAACAAACCCTACCTACCGTCGGTCCGGGAGGACGTTGTAGCTTCGAGGACTCACGTCGGTCAGTGACAGACAAGGGGCTAACCCCCCCTTGGTAAGGGGAAAAGGCCGACGTTGAGATCCGTAACAATATATATATATATATATATATATATATATATATATATATATATATATATATATATATATATATATATATACAGACTTGGCATTTAATATGGAATATTTTTTTGTGGGGGTGAACTTACTTTTCAAGATGACTGAGAACCAAAAGTTCATTGGAATTATGTTGAAATTATTCTAGATTTTGTTAATGTGACCTTTAAAAGAAACAAAAACCACATTTGACATTTCTAAGCAAATAAATTGATCCTTGAAAGTGATGTAAACTGATATCGAACTCAATTCACAGACAGTACTGTGTTAAACTTCTGTACGTTTTCCAGAAGTATCTCTTTATTTTGCACATTAGCCAAAAAAAAATTCAACAAAAACAAAAGCTAAATTATGACTGGGATTATGGACAGTAAAATTACAGTTCAGTACTTCGTGTAACCCCCACGAGCATTCAGGAGAGCACGTACATGTCGAGGCATGCTGTTCACGAGATTTGCCAAGGTTTGGACATGAATCGCTTGCCATGCAGTGACAATAGCCTGCTGCAATTCATGCACAGAGGTCGGCTGCTGGTCCAAGTGGTCTATTTGACGCATTAATTCTGCCCACAAGTTCTCTATCGGATTCATATCCGGGGACATGGCAGGCCACTCCATATGCTCTACACCACGGTCAGCAAGAAAGTGTTGGATCATGCGAGCACGATGAGGCCGTGCATTGTCATCTTGGAAGACAAAGTTCCTCGAAAGGCTGCACGAGCAAATGGAAGCAACGTTTCTTCCAGAATGGCCCTGTACTTGAACTGGTTCAGGTTTCCATTCAGAACAACCAGGTCAGTTTTGCCCCCTGCATGAAAAGCATCCCAAACGGTCACCCCACCACCTCCAGCTTGGACTCTTGGCACTATACAATCTTTGTTGTAGGCTCCATGCACTTGTCTGCGCATTCGGACGCGGCCTTCTTGACGACAGACCAGAAATCTAGACTCGTCACTGAAGATCACGTGATTCCAGTGTCCTGGCTGCCATTGACGGTGCTCTTTGGCCCACTGCAATCGACGCTGGCGGTGTTGTCTGGTCAGGCGTGGCTTTCTCAGGGGACGCCTGGCACGATAGCCTGCTTGAACCAGTCGTTGGTTGACTAGCCTTCTGGATACAGGCACATTTGTCAGTTGCTGCCACTCAGCCCTAAGCCGATTAGCTGACTTGGTATGGCCATTGCGGACTAACCGGTGCAGCTGGCGATCATCCCTCCTTGTGGTTCTGTGGGGACGTCCTGGCCTCGGTATTGGAGTATGGACACCCCTCTGAGCATTTCGTTTCAGGAACTTTGACACCTGACCTTGAGTGATGCCATACTGCCGAGCAATAGCACGCTGTTTCATGCCGTAATTTCGTAAAGCCACCACTCCATGACAAACATCATTGTCGAGTTGATGGACCATCTCCAGAGGAAGCGGCAATAACTTTTGGAGACGTGCAGCAGTTGTTTTCCACTAATACAGAACGCAACAACCCTTGTATACCCGACTGTGAAGCCAATCATCAAATGCACCTGTCCGTACATTTTGCCACGCCACCTGTGATATAATCCTGTTGTTGACTTCTTTCTGCGACAGACAATCAGTGACATGGTTCTCCTACAAATAAAGCACCAAAGTGTAAAAGAAACTCACCAGATTGATATACTGAGTTAAGAAAGTAAACCCAAGTCAAGAAAAACAAAATATTCCATATTAAATGCCAAGTCTTTATATATAATTTCTAAATACACATGGTCACAAGTGTGCCTCACTGACTGGGTCCTCAGGCGAGGTCCTCAGCATCATCCCGTTTCGGCCCTTCAACCTCGATATGGTCAGCTAAGGTGGGCCAGCAGGGGCACATACGCCTCCACATGCAGGAGCTACACCCGAATGCGTACATACCCCCACCCCCAGCCAGTGAGAACACAGACTACATCAACAAAACTGCCTCCACTCCCAGAATCCACAGCCCCTAATCCACTCACTCACACAACAACAACAAAAAAAAAAAAAAAAAAACTGACCACCTACCTTTAGAACATGCACCATTCAAACAAAAACACATTCATGCAAAACCACACCAACTCCTGCAACATACACACCCACTCCTGCAACACACACACACACGCCGACTCGTGCAACACACACACACACACACCATTCACACATCTCCATCTGACAATATTTCTATGTACAGTGCATTCAGAAAGTATTCATACCCCTTCACTTTTTTCACATTTTGTTATGTTGCAGCCATATGCTGAAATCGTTTAAATTCATTTTTTCCCTCACCAATCTACACTCAATACCCCATAATCACTAAGAGAAAACAGGATTTTAGAAAGTTTTGCAAATTTATTTTAAAGAAAAAACTGAAATATCACATTGACATAAGTATTCAGACCCTTTGCTATGACACTTGAAATTTAGCTCAGGTGCTTCCCATTTCTCTTGATCATCTTTGAGATGTTTATGCACCTTGATTGGAGTCCACCTGTGGTAAATTCAATTGATTGGACATGATTTGGAAAGGCACACACCTGTCTATATAAGGTCTCACAGCTGACAATGCATATCAGAGCAAAAACCAAGCCATGAGGTCAAAGGAACTGCCCGCAGAGCTCAGAGACAGGATTGTGTCGAGGCACAGATCTGGGGCAGCCTACAAAAAAACATTCTGCTGCATTGAAGGTTCCCAAGATGCATCTCAAAGATGATCAAGAGAAATGGGAGGCACCTGAGCTAAATTTCAAGTGTCATAGCAAAGGGTATGAATACTTATGTCAATGTGATATTTCAGTTTTTTCTTTTCAATAAATTTGCAAAACTTGTCTAAAATCCTGTTTTCTCTTTGTCATTATTATTATGGGGTATTGAGTGTAGATTGATGAGGGAAAAAATGAATTTAAACGATTTCAGCAGACGGCTGCAACATAACAAAATGTGAAAAAAGTGAAGGGGTCTGAATACTTTCTGAATGCACTGTATATTGTCGCGTGTCTACCCTTTGTGGTGAACACCGTAGGGTAACACGGATGACCAAACGAGCTGTTACTCCAAGGCGGTCAGTTCAAAAATATAGCTGAGCATACGTGTTGGGGCAAGTGGGGGAAGGGAGAAGCTGAAGAGCTTACCTTCACAGGTCCCACGGGCAGTCGTCAAACCTGCAATAAATAACTCAAACGAAACGAGTTCAAAATGTACAAAACAAGAACAGGTTTATTTAAGAAAATACCCATCAAAATAATGCATGATAAAACTCAATTCCTAAATGAGACGTCCCCACAAACAGACCCAAAGACAGACGACAGGGAAAGATAACTGAAAATAAATATGCGTCTGTGTGCACTTAACTCTGAGCGTCTCCGAAATCTCGTCAGGATCGTCCAGGCCTCCCACCCGAGTGCGCAGTCCGGCCGCGGCTCTGGTGTTGGTGGGAAATGCGCTCGCTCGTGCGCTGCTCGGCCCCACCATTCGTACTTTCACTCCTGACCTCATCACGCTGCAGCGAGCAAGCAGCGCTAGTTGTTCTCGCTTGGAAACCGCAGCTCTTCCGCCTCACAACCACCAGCAAGATGGCCCAACATGGCCACTCGTGACGGGGTCCAAATCAGAAGAGGCAAGAGCGACAACAATGACCCTTCGCTAATAGTGTCCAGAACGAGAAGAGCAAGAGAGAATTATGACCATTCATGATGGTCTCCAGCACGACAATAAACAAGAGAGACAAATCTCTGCCAGAGCGTTCTTTTATCACCCAGGCCCTGACGTCATCTGTGGTCTTTCACCAATCAGTGAGTCGCTTCTTACCAGTCCTTCCCGTCAATCAAAACCCCGACCAATCACTGCCCTTCTGGGCGTGGCCTCACAGATCTTTCGTTCAGATCTGAACTAAGATCAAAATTCTGCTCTGTCGGAGGGTTCTCTTGAGGGCTTGACAGGCAGAGCGTATGTACATGGCAGTGACGTCATTACGTGCGCTCATTGAAAGATGGAGAACTGAAGATATATTTGGATATATATATATATATATATATATATATATATATATATATATATATATATATATACATATATATATATATATATATATATATATATATATATATATATATGTATATGTATATGTATATGTATATGTATTTTTTTTCTTTTCACAAATACACTTCTATTTTGCAATAAACTTTTGCAAAAGATCTGTCATGGAATGGACTTCTTCAATTTTTCATTGTGAGCCATTGTGCATATTGGTCATATTTAAATAATACATTTTATTGTACACAGTCGAGGATCGTGGAGGAAATAGAACACAGAACGTATCAGGAAATAACAGAATGAAAATAACAGTAGAAAGAAGAGGAGGTGGAACAGGAGTAAACATGCCAACAGCAGGGTAGAAGGACAAAATAGAGGGAGACTTGCAGCAATAATGGGCATCACTGCTCACCTCCACCCATTTGTTCCTCCCTTTTCTCACTTGTGGAACCCACTTAAACATTCTCTTCAACCTCATTCTTTCCTCCAGGTTTTCAAGACAGCTGTTCACCACCATTTCAGATAGTCTCAAATCCAAAGCCATGATCTTTAAAACCCTCATTAACCCCCTAACATCCTCCTCCCCACCACACCCAAACCAAATCCTCCTCCTTTCAAATTTCCAGTTTTCCCTCCTGAGAATTTCCTTCTGGATCCATCTTGTCTACCCCATGCATCCTTCTCCTACCTCCAATTCATCCCCACATCCATTTAATTTAACCAAGTCTCCCTCTATCTTAGCCTTCAACTCTGCTGTTGGTGTTTCCCCCCTCTCTCTATTGTTCCTTTTGTCCTGTAACGTCCTGATCAATTCAGTGTACTAGTACTAGCTCTCCCACGAGCCTCGACTGTGTATACAAAAAAGGGGGAAGACATTGGATATTTCGTTCTGATCGTGTCAAGAAGCAAGATGAACACAGCCGTGAAGGCTCATTACCAAAGTGGAAAGAAACCCTGGACACCCAGAAATTCCTGCACTAAGGGAGGGGTAATGAGAGTAAGAAAGATCATGTTTGTAGATTGGGATGTCCTAAGATGGTGATGAACAGCTGTGTTGAAACATCTGGAACAAAGAATGAGATGGAAGAGATTGAAGAATGAAGTTAGTACCACAGGTAGGAAAATGGAGGAACAAATAAATGGAGGTTAGCAGTGAGTCTGGATTTTGGTAGTTTCACCAGGGGAGAAGAGGGGTTAATCACAGACAACATGCTTCCTGTAGAAATCTGTGGGGGGATAGAGAGTGGTGAGGGATACAGAGCATGGAAAGGATAGGGGATGCAAGACCAAAAAGTAGGCAATGCAAGCCAAAGAACACTGACCTGTCTACGATGTGAAAGTGATAGGTCCATTGACTCAGATTCATCATGGGAAATTGTTATAAATTTTTGGGCCCTTTTTTCAATGGCATTAATCTGAGCAGGGTATCAGGCAGGGGTGCCAGCCAATAGAGGAAAGTAGTAATCCATCAAGCTGCAGATGAGGGCCTTGTAAGTATATAAAAGTTCACATGTGCCAAAGAAAGTCTTTGCCTGACAGGGGATGCCCAGTGGGCGTCTGACTTTGCAGGTCAACTTAGATACAGTATATGGTTTGTTCATGAAAGATCATGGTTAATGGTTAGGCCAAAAAGTCAAAATATTGAAAAGGAAGTATATGGAAGGGTTTGTCAAATCGTATTTTCAAAGAGATGGAGTGTTAGATTTGTCAGAATTGGACGAGATATTCTGAGTGTAAAACTAGTTCATGATTCTATCAAGGCCTACAGAGAGGGAAGAGGCTGCTATTCTGATGACTTGACCCTCTGCCACAGTATTGCTTTATCCATGGGAGTGATGATAAGCAATGCCATGGCAGAGGATGGAGTCATCAGACCAGACATAAAGAGGATTTTCCACAGAGTCAGAGAGGTCGTTGATGAAGATTAGTAATAGGACTTGGCTCAAGACACGGCCTTCGGGCACTTCAGCCTTGACAGGCAGAGGAGATGATAAGATCCTGTTGAGAGCCGCACATTGGCAAAGAGATAAGATGAAGTTAGTACGCCATGAGGGGAGGTGGCCTTGGATGTCATAGGTAGAGAATTTGGGGAGAAAGGCGTATGCCAGACTCTATCAAATGCTCGAGATATGGCCAGGCAGACAGGTCTGGTCTGATGTCTGAGATTGAGGGCCTCCATCCATTGTTAAGAGAGAAGAAACAGCATGTCCAGGGTGAAGTGACCTGGACTGAATCCAACCTCCCGGTCTGAGATCAGGTGAATGGAGAAAGGCAAGGATTGGATGTCAACTGCAATGATGGATTACAATCGTCTACTTCGTGAATTTTGCAACATTTTTGTTGAAGCACTTGAGGTGCAAAATCACTGAATACATTTACAATTGTTCATCTGCTTTCCTCATGAGGAGATAAATGATGCATTCCTGCATTAGGAAATACAGATAAATATTACACAGGTATTTTCAAGCACAAGGCATACATACATACATACATGCAGCATTATCATAGTACTGGAAGCTTCTGCAAAATCAAGAATAACTCAGTTAGGCAAATTACTAGCTGCCATATAATTGGCACACAAACTTTTCCAGACATATTGCATTTTACAAAATGATGACTACACAGTGTGAGCATCTAATAACTTCTAAAAGCGGAAATGCATTTTGCAGAGAAATAAAAAAATGATGTCAGGGAACAATTACATTCTCATAACAGGGCTTAACTCAACAGATGAAACAAAATCTTTCACAAAACAGAATATACAGTCGTGGCCAAAAATATTGGCATCCTTGCACCTTTTTCAAATAATGCACAATTTGTTCCAGAAAATTGTTGAAATTAAAAAATATTTTGGTATCTACATATGTATTTCTTTGGTTTGCAGTGGAACAAAAATTACTAAATTAAAAAGCTGAAAAAATTACAAAATATTAGCTTATTCCACACAGATATCCGAAAATGGCCCAGACAATATTATTGGCACCTTGTAGAAGTTGTTAGAAATAATTAGATTTCAAGCAGGTGACCCTCCTTTACTTTGGAATTGAAGTGGCATGTGATGTTGCAGGTTTCTGCAATATAAAAATCACTCATTCAACCAGTTTGAAGGGAGTTTTTGAAGTTCCCACCTTTTATTCAACCAGAAAAGGAGTCATTCTGCTGTTCTGTGTCACTGTGTGTTCCGCAATGAGCATGGAGAAAAGAAAGAAAACCAGAGAATTGTCTGAGGAGGTCAGACACAAGATTGTAGCCAAGCATGGACAATCTCAAGGCTACAAGTCCATCTCCAGAAACCTTGATGTTCCTGTGTCCACCATACACAATATTATCAGGAAGTTTAAGGCCCGTGGCACTAGCCAACCTCCCTGGACGTGGCCGCAAGAGAAAACTTGATCGAAGATTGCAGCAAAGGATTGTTTGAATGGCGGAGAAAGAACCTCGAGCAACTGCCAACCAGATTCAAGCTGACCTTCAGACACAGGTACGACAGTTTCAATTTGCACCATCGATCACCAACTGAATGAAAGGGGGTTCTATAGTAGGAGACCCAGGAGGACCCCACTGCTGAGAGAGAGACATTTGCAGTGCAGTGGAACATAGAGATCGTTCTGCTTCCAGTCCCTCGAGCGAGGAAGCAACTTCGACCTCTGCATGGCATCAAAATTTAAGTATTTTCCCATTCGTGTCTTTGTCAAATTTTCACTCGATATTTTATTGTGTATGTTTTTTTTTTTTTGTTTGTTTTTATATATATCTTGTAATATAAAAAAAATTTTTTTTTTATTTTATTGTGTATGTGTTGCTGTGTGTTTCTAGTTAGTGTTGGTTTGTAATTCGTGCAAACTTGTGTATAATTAAATCGTTTTCTGTTTGCACTGTGTTTTCTGTTTGCAGCCTGGTAACTTGAGGCTTCCCTCCCCCCATTGGTGTTTTGTGAATTTAAGTTCTTTCCTTCGCTGTATTGCTTATTTCTTAGATTTTGTCTTCTCTCCCTAACTTCCCCGAACATCTTACCCTTTGTCTAATGTTTTAAATACAAAACAACAACAAAAAATTATTTTGCCCTCTCCTTGCGGACACTTGCTTGTTATCTCACCCCGCCCCCTTTGTCTCCTTTTCTTCCACCTCTTCCTTCCATCTCCAGCCAAAACTCACCTTTCCAATTCGAGTTTCCTCCATACTCATTCAACCCTTTCTCCTTTCTCTGATACACGCCCTCACTTCAGGGACTTTTCCCAGATTGTTTTTTCACAGTTTTGTTTAAATATTTTAAAACTTTCCCCTGCAGTGTTTTATTCAGTGGTTTATAACAACACACTGTTTTTCTTCCTATTTAAAAGGCTTTTTTCAATTTCCTCAACAAATCAATCCATTTCAAAAAAAAATTCCACCCCTCCTCTATCGTTTTCAAACTGTGATATCTGACTTGAAATTCACAATAAACCCAGTTTGTCATAAATGTTCGTTTTTCATTAATCATCCACTTTCTAAACTCACCCCTCACCCCTCCCCTCCTAAACTCCCCCCTCACCCCTCCCCTCCAAAACTCCCCCTCACTCCTCCCCTCTTAAACTCCACCCTCACTCCTCCCCTCCTAAACTCCACCCTCACCCCTTTCTTTCAATTCTCCCCCCTCACCCCTCCCCCCAAAACTCCCCCATCACCCCTCCCCTCCAAAACACCCTCCTCACCCCTTCCTTTCAATTCTCACCCCTCCCCTCTTAAACTCCCCCCTCGACCCTCCCCTCCTAAACTCCCACCTCACCCCTTCCTTTCAATTCTCACCCCTCCCCTCTTAAACTTACCCCTCGCCCCTCCCCTCCTAAACTCCCACCTCTCCCCTTCCTTTCAATTCTCCTCCCTCCACCTCCTCCTCAAAGCTGCCATCTCCCCACTTCCTCTCCCTTCCATCATATACCTCCACCTCCTCCAACCTTTGACTTCGCTCTGCCCCCCCCCCCCCCCTCAAACAACACCGCACTGTGCCTCTTCCCATCACCATTAAAGCTTTTGTCCTCCTCATCCTTCCCTTTCTCCTAACTCTTCTGCAATCTCAGACACACGATCAACAGCTCTCCCTACCTCCCCCTCTCACTCCTCAACTTACCCTACCACTCCCCTCCCCTGTCCTGTGCCCGATGCTCCCCCTCCCTCTTCCTTAATGGTATGAACCTCAAACATCCGTGGCCTTCGCTCAAACCTGATTGATCTCTCCATACAGGTTGCTTCTGACAAACCAGACTTAATCTGCTCAACAGAAACTTTCCTCCTTCAAGATGTCTCTGATTCCTTAATATCTCTTCCTGGTTACTCCCTCCTCTGGTATGATAGACCTGAGCCTCGTCCTGGTGGTGGGGTTGCTATCTTTATCAAAAATTATCTTCTTCACTCTCCTTGAACTGCCCTCTCTCCACCCCACCCCCAGGAGTACCTCTGGCTATGGCTTCCTCTCCGCTCCCACCTTTTGTTCATATGTGTTCTGTACTGTCCTCCAAACAGTGATGACTCCATTTGCATCTCCCTGTCTGACAACATGGACCAACCTCTATCCACTCAACCCAACTCTCTTTTCCTCATATCTGGCGACTTCAACTGTCATCATGCCAGCTGGCTGGGTATGGGTTCCTCTCACACCAGCCATGGCACCTCTGCATAGGACTTCTGCGACTCACTGGGACTGACACAATCTGTAAATTTCCCGAACCGGATCTCAGTCAATGGAGTATCTTGTCTTCTAGACTTGGTTATGACTAACTTCCCTGCAAATGTCTGCTGCTCTTCTTCTGCTTCAATCAGTTCTTCTGATAATTTCCTTGTTAAAGTGGGTGTCTCTCTGGCCATTCTCAGAGAACCTCCTTAGCTCCGACGAGTCTGGCATTTCACTCAGGCTGATTGGCTCAGTCTTCAAGCAGCCATCAATCACCATCAATCACATATGTATATATATATATTGTTACTGACCGCGGATTAGATGTTATATTTGCCGAGCGGAGGCTCCGCGACCGAACAGTGCTTCCCTGACTAAAACCCGATTCACCCCAAACTTTGGCCGTATCGCGCCGCAGCTGCCCAATCTGGAAAACTCTAAAGCGACCGAATGCAAAGAGGAAGAAGACGTACAGAAGAGTAACTGGGTTTATTATTATTCACACATATAAGCAAAAAGAAAGCAGTCACGTTTATTTACAGGGACATGAGACGCAGGTGACACAGTGAAATCTTTAGCTTATCTAACAGGTTTAACTTATTCCCAGGGACAAGACAAAAGACCGACTACGAACACACTTACACGGGGAATGATGATAGGGATGGCAGGTGGATGGCTGGCGGGATAGGGAGGTCCAACTGGAACTGCAGCACGATCGACTCGTTGGGCAGCCGCCGTTCCTTCGCGGCCCTGCTCCAAACTGCCGTCCAGGCCCCACGCTGCTGTGGCTGCAGTTTCGGTGGCTCGAGCTGCTGTGGAGGCAGTTTCGGTGGCTCAAGCTGCTGTAGATGCAGTTTCGGTGGCTCAAGCTGTTGTAGATGCAGTTTCGGTGGCTCAAGCACGCAGCTCAGCTCTGATGACC
This sequence comes from Myxine glutinosa, assembly GCF_964187855.1. Classification (NCBI taxonomy): domain Eukaryota; kingdom Metazoa; phylum Chordata; class Myxini; order Myxiniformes; family Myxinidae; genus Myxine; species Myxine glutinosa. Next base: position 84,662,609 of record NC_136263.1, on the reverse strand, counting down.
CAGCTCTTGTCTCCTCCCTCCTTGTCTCAACTCTGTCAAAGCTCATCTCTCTGGGGAACGCCCCGCCGCGGGTTATATAGGCCCCGCCCCTCAACCTTTGCGAACCTCCCCCAAACGTTCTTCCTCCGCCCTCTCTAGCCAAACCCCTTGTTCATGGTTGGTCGAGTGGGGCTGGCTCACTCCTCCCCTCTATGACGAGGTGGAGACACGCCTTTCTTCTCCGACCCTGCCTCGTGGTCAATGGCGGCAATTGGAGGGGAGGTAATTGCCAATCGACGAAAGGGGGAATGGAGGTTTTTGGGAATGGGAATGAAGGGAATCTATCTCTTTTTCACTCGGTGCAATGGAGTATTATTCTAATGGAAGACAAGGCCTTACTCTAAAACACATAATAAGATATAAGCTACTGAACAAGGGTTTTTTCGGGTCCTGCAATGTGGTGTTTATGGAATTAACTACCGAGACGCCCTTTTTATCTTTACACAACTCCGGAGGCAGGAGGGGCCATATCCAAACAAGGTTACACAACAATTTACCACAATACAATACACACAATCAAAAAAATGCCATCCTCATATCCGCAACAGTGCACCCTCCTCCCTCTTAGGCACGTCCCGGGCCTATAACTTTAATTTAGTGTGACACATAGGTGTAGTTCCCTCTACTTTTAACCTGACCCTGAGTGCGACAGTTTTAAAACATAGATAAATATGTCCCGCTGCTCCATTGCACCCTGCCTAACAGACTCACGCCCACAGCTAACCGAATTGTGGAATGGTCTTCAAACTACACACTGACGGTGGGGAGCATTATTTACAATTGACACTACTTTTATTTACAAGACTAACCCAGGACCTGTGATTGTACTTTCTGGGGGCGAAGACAGTCTGCTCTGCATCGACGCACCACGAAAGCACCCAAAACGCACCAATACACCCCCAAGCACCAATCGGTGCAGTCACCATTGTTCAATGAATAAAAATAAACCAACAACCCCTAACCCTGCAGGTGGTCTCTTGCTCTTCGGCTCCCTCTGCTGGCTATTATTATTTCTTCCAGTTGTTGTCTTTTCCTTCATTTTCTTACTTGAGGCCTATTTGCAATAAAGCTTGCCCAAACGTGTCCATTTTATTTATCTTTATTTATGGCCCACAGGGCCGACTACGTGTGGTTCACCTGTGGGGCATCGGTGCCCTGTGGCCAAGGTCCGCCAGCAAGATTTCGGGCCCTCATGGCCGGTTCCAGCAGAGGGGCCATGCCCCAACCCATGGGGTCCATAAGTGGTGCTCGGCCACAAACATGTGGTCCATAATGTGGTGCATCGATGCAGACAGCTGGTTCTGAGAGTTCCGGGCGCACAATGGCCGACTCATGCACGCTCCCCTCGGCGCCCAATGGCGCACAGTTCATGTGGGAGACAAAAGGGGGAAGACAAATGAGCGAGGGGTAAGGTCACAAGGGTACACATCAAACAAGGCAATGCAAGGCGAAATGCGTACGGAGAGCGAAGTGAGAAAGCTCGTCCCTACCGTACGTCACCCCCCCTGTCACCTACACTACCCTTGCCCTTACCCCATATTTACAAAATCTACACCTTTACAAATTCGTCACTACTGTCACGTCTTCCCCATATTTCCCCTATACCAAATTCGTCTCCACAATCCTTCTACTTCAAAATTTGCCATCACCCAATTCATCATCAATCCTCATAAGGAGGAAGAGATGGAACATCAAAGCACAATGTCACACCCACGTCATGATGCGTCTCACAATCCAGACATTTGCATCATAAATAATAATCAAAACATGGCATGGTGTGGAGTGCCTGTCACCTCAGGTGAGTGGATGCAGATGGTGCGAGAAGATCCTTCATCCTAACTACTTTCTAAATGACATTAACACACGTTACACTACCCGGGGTCTTTCCCTGCCAATCCATTGGCCAACTTGCACTATGGGTTCTAAAAACCAATTCCTATTGACCAAACTGTGGTGCTGCTCAATTTGGGGTCTCACTCCCCCGATTCATCTCCCGGTGCCCTTGCACAATTTCTGGGCTGCGACGTGTAGCTCTTCCAGCAGGTCTACCCACCTGCACACCTCCACCACTGTAGTTGCCACCCGAGCTTACCTAGTTCCTCACCCTAACCTAACTAACTGGGGAAGGCCCCTCCTGGCTCTGTCACCCCCTGGTGCCCTCTGGCACTGGGCTACCCGGGTCCGTCCTCCGGATCCTCGGGCCCCGTCCACAACTACCGGCTCCCAGAGCCCACCTGCGGCCTCACCTGGCCGACATCCTCACAGTGGTGGAGTGCCCAAACCAACTACACACACTAACAGGCTACATGCCCAGCCATTTCCACAACACTAATGCACCCATCCAAACATCATTCTTCCACCCGCACCACAGATGCCAATATCCAACCACAATTTACCTATACCCTCTACCTAACACTTACACTACCCGCCCCGGGTATCCGTGATGGGGGTCCACTCTTCCCCCATTCACACCTTCGCACCATCCACTCCACTCCATAGTTTCCACCATACTCACTCCACGACCATCCATTCCAATACTCCATTTACTCCACACTCCATGTATTCCACACTACCATTCTCCATACACCTGTCGTTGCACACCTGTGCAATCCTACCTGGTGCCACCTGCACCCTCCTCCTCTTCCTGGACCAGTTGGTCAACACAACACACCTCACCATCACCAACACTCAAACACTGCTCCATTCACCTGTTCAGTTGCACACCTGTGCAATCACACCTGTTCCTTACACACTTTTCACAATACACTTCTATACACCTCCAACACTCACACGGCATCATCTGCACTACCTGTTGCCCTCTGAAACTTGCGCTTCCCAGTCGTCCCTTTAAACTATTGTGCTCCCTCGTCATTATTATCCTCACTTATCTACCTGCGTCCCCACTACAGGTATCCTTGTCACTAACTAATCTTAACGTTACCTAATGTCATCTTCGCTAGATCCCTACACACGATATATCCTAACCCTCCCGGGCTAGTTTTCACTGCCATCAACCCCATAATCTAGTGCTCCTTTGCCCCCCGCTGTGAGGGATGGTGGATTGGCCATCCCTTCACATCGGGGACATTCCAATACCAATTTTGCTCACCAAATTTCAACAAATCAAAAATTTGCCAATCATCTGCCAATCACTGTACCATTACCAATCATCACTCTGCCAATCCTTTGCCAATCATCAAATTTTGTTTTTCTAATTTCGGGTCCAGACCACTATCCTCATCGTTACAGTCCACTTACTAATGCCTCTCGGTGCGCCAATTCACTTCCAGAGCTCGGCTTCGTAAAGCCGAGCAATGAATGCGGGTTGTTTGGTGCCGGCGGCTGGATGCGTCTGGCACTCGGTGCAGGGAAGGATGCTTACCCGGGCCGAGATCCCACGCACCATCTCGGCACGGAGCCATCCCATGGCCCGATCTCGACCTGCCGGAATGCCTCAACAAAAACGGGTCGCCATGACGACCCTTCCTATCGGGCTGCCCGCTCCGCTTAGTGGAGCACGGACGCGGCCGTTCAAAGCGATGCCCAGCATGGATCGCGTACGGCGGTCCTTTCGAATCCGCCGTGGTTCGGATCCCCGCTGGTCCTCACGGCACGCGAAGCTGCCCGACGCGCACCGAGGGCCCGATTCGGCTAAATGTCGTTCTAACCGCTAACCCGGTTACCGTCGATGCCTCACCTGCATGCTTACATGCATACGCTACCCCTTTCTTGCTCATACACCCAGCTGTTCCCATGCTCCTCGTCATTGCACCTTCTCCAACACACCCAGGTACACTCATTCCGCTCACAGACTTGGTCACACACCTGACCACCGAACACCTTTGCACACACTCGTCGCTCGCACACCTCACCAACACACCTCTTCGCGCCCCCTTCTCGGTCACCTCCTCTGTGACTATCACAGGTGTGCTCTCACTCGCACACCCAACCACGTGCCTCACGACCAACTCAAGTGTGCATTCCCACACACGCTCTACCATTCCAGGTGTGCATCCTTCCATTCCAGGTGTACATCCTCGCTCACCTGTCACAACCAACTCACGCTCCGTGTCACTCTAACTACTTTCACCACCACTCTTGACAGCGCACTCACCCTTACTCTCGACAGCGCACTCTTTCCTCATGCCCCTGTCCGTTGCACACCTTTCTCGTGCATCCTCTTGCGCACACTCTTTCGTTACTTCCTCCGTAACACTCACCACAGGCGTGCATGCTTCCGTTACATCCTCTGTAACACTTCTCACGACGCGCTTCCATGTGCTCCCTCACACACGCACTACGACCGACTCACTCTCGACAGCACCCTCACTCCTCGGCGCGCACTTTTTCCTCACACACCCCATGGTCGGACATTCTCGCACGCCTCTTTTTTCGCACACCAGACCTGTCGCACACTTCACCAACGGCCTCTCACGAACACCCGGGTCCACAACAACCCCCAAGCCGACTGAAGCTCCCCTCACATCATGTACATTTCCGATTATATCGCCACTCACCTTGGCACCTCGTCTCCGCACCTCCTTCGCCACCTGCAAACTCTTTATTTGGTTAGCGAGCACATCATTATGAGTTGAGCACCGACCTTGCACATATTCCATCACCTCCTCCAGGATTTCTCTTTAATTTCTGTCCATCTCTTCTTAATTTCACTCACCTCTTCTTCCACTTCCTCTAATTTTTGCTTCACCTCTTTTATTTCCCGTTGCGTCTCCTCAAGTTCGTCCTCTAAGGCTACCATGACCGTCTCTATGTGTGTCCTTACCTGCCGGTCGTTCGTTTCCATTACCTCTGTCACCTCGTCCAACCTCATTGTCAGTCCCTCACGTACCATCTGACATTGCCTCTGTGTCGCTATTAAGTCGTCCTTGATGTCTCTTTGTGTTGCTTTTAACCCTCCTAGTACCGCAGTGTTCCTTTGTACCTGCTCCACTATCTCCGTCTGTCCCACTGTCAGCTGTTCCACCTCCTCCGTCAGATCTTCTATTCCCCCTTGTAACTTTGCCGTCCCATTTCTCACCTCTTTCTCTATACGCTTTTCGCCTCGCTTTACCTCCTCGCGTACCCCCGAGACCTCCTCACTTACACCTCATCGTATCTCCTCCTTCATCTCCTCCCTCTCTTTTGTAGATGCCACCCTCATCTGTCCCAATTCATCCCTCTGAGCATCCAGTTTGGTTTCTACCCCGATTTTCACCTCCTCTATCTGCGCTCCCATCTGTTTAATTTCTCGGGCGGATTGCTCCCCTATCTCCCGCAATTTGTCTTCCATTCTATCTTCTAGCCCCCTTAACCCGTTTTTTACCCCCTCTAACTGATTCTCATGGGCAGCCATTCTATTTTCCACCCCCGTTAACCCATTCTTTACCTCTTTTATCCCATTGTCTAACCCTTCAAATTTTTTTCCTAATCCCTCACCGGTGCCCCTCGCTTCGTCCCTCATTACCCCCAATTGCTCACTCTGAGCCTCCATCCGGTTCCCCAATTGCTGACTATTAGCCCTCATTTGCTCACTCATTTCTCTTTGCTCTCGGGTGGACTTATCATTTTGGGCATCCATTTTTGCCATCATTTGAATCATAAAGACTCGCATGTACTCTGGCATCTCTGGCTCGGCTGCCGCGACCACGTGCGCAGCGCAGTTTGGTGCTGCTACGGTCACGGGCGCGGCAAAATTTGGTGCCGCTACACCCACGTGCGCGAGGACGCCATCTTGTGCGCCTGATACCCCCCTCAACCACATCCTCCATATACATTTCCCCGAGGTCCTGGGTCGATTCCACCCCGTCTATCTCTATCTCTCCCACCGGCATCCCGTCGCCTTGACCAGCCATGGCGCGATTTCAAAATTCGGGTTTTCCTTTAAAAACAAAACAAATTTCCAGCCGCTTGTAATTTTGAGCGCGTTAAGTGCGCTTCGGGCCTCGTATCTAACTCCCCGACACCAATTTGTTACGGACCGCGGATTAGATGTTATATTTGCCGAGCGGAGGCTCCGTGACCGAACAGTGCTTCCCTGACTAAAACCCGATTCACCCCAAACTTTGGCCGTATCGCGCCGCAGCTGCCCAATCTGGAAAACTCTAAAGCGACCGAATGCAAAGAGGAAGAAGATGTACAGAAGAGTAACTGGGTTTATTATTATTCACACATACAAGCAAAAAGAAAGCAGTCACGTTTATTTACAGGGACATGAGACGCAGGTGACACAGTGAAATCTTTAGCTTATCTAACAGGCTTAACTTATTCCCAGGGACAAGACAAAAGACAGACTACGAACACACTTACACGGGGAATGATGATAGGGATGGCAGGTGGATGGCTGGCGGGATAGGGAGGTCCAACTGGTCCTGCAGCACGATCGGCTCGTTGGGCAGCCGCCGTTCCTTCGCGGCCCTGCTCCAAACTGCCGTCCAGGCCCCATGCTGCTGTGGCTGCAGTTTCGGTGGCTCGAGCTGCTGTAGAGGCAGTTTCGGTGGCTCAAGCTGCTGTAGATGCAGTTTCGGTGGCTCAAGCTGCTGTAGATGCAGTTTTGGTGGCTCAAGCACGCAGCTCAGCTCTGATGACCCAGCTCTTGTCTCCTCCCTCCTTGTCTCAACTCTGTCAAAGCTCATCTCTCTGGGGAACGCCCCACCGCGGGTTATATAGGCCCCGCCCCTCAACCTTTGCGAACCTCCCCCAAACGTTCTTCCTCCGCTCTCTCTAGCCAAACCCCTTGTTCATGGTTGGTCGAGTGGGGCTGGCTCACTCCTCCCCTCTATGACGAGGTGGAGACACACCTTTCTTCTCCGACCCTGCCTCGTGGTCAATGGTGGCAATTGGAGGGGAGGTAATTGCCAATCGACAAAAGGGGGAATGGAGGTTTTTGGGAATGGGAATGAAGGGAATCTATCTCTTTTTCACTTGGTGCAATGGAGTATTATTCTAATGGAAGACAAGGCCTTACTCTAAAACACATAATAAGATATAAGCTACTGAACAAGGGTTTTTTCGGGTCCTGCAATGTGGTGTTTATGGAATTAACTACCGAGACGCCCTTTTTATCTTTACGCAACTCTGGAGGCAGGAGGGGCCATATCCAAACAAGGTTACACAACAATTTACCACAATACAATACACACAATCAAAAAAATGCCATCCACATATCCGCAACAATATATATATATTCGCGTGTTGTATTGTGGTAAATTGTTGTGTAACCTTGTTTGGATATGGCCCCTCCTGCCTCCGGAGTTGCGTAAAGATAAAAAGGGCGTCTCGGTAGTTAATTCCATAAACACCACATTGCAGGACCCGAAAAAACCCTTGTTCAGTAGCTTATATGTTATTATGTGTTTTAGAGTAAGGCCTTGTCTTCCATTAGAATAATACTCCATATATATATATATATATATATATATATATATATATATATATATATATATATATATATATATATATATCTGCATCAGAGTCTTGTTTCAAATCAAAGACCTATATATATATATATATATATATATATATATATATATATATATATATATATATAGACTTGGCATTTAATATGGAATATTTTTTTTTTCTTGACTTGGGTTTACTTTCTTAACTCAGTATATCAATCTTGAGTTTCTTTTACACTTTGGTGATTTATTTGTTAAAAGAACCATGTCACTGATTGTCTGTCACAGCAAGAAGTCAACAACAGGATTATATCACAGGTGGCGTGGCAAAATGTACGGACAGGTGCATTTGATGATTGGCTTCACAGTCGGGTATACAAGGGTTATTGCGTTCTGTATTAGTGGAAAACAACTGCTGCACGTCTCCAAAAGTTATTGCCGCTTCCTCTGGAGATGGTCCGTCAACTCGACAATGCTGTTTGTCATGGAGTGGTGGCTTTACGAAATTACGGCATGAAACAGCGTGCTATTGCTCGGCAGTATGGCATCACTCAAGGTCAGGTGTCAAAGATCCTGAAACGAAATGCTCAGAGGGGTGTCCTTACTCCAATACTGAGGCCAGGACGTCCCCGCAGAACCACAAGGAGGGATGATCGCCAGCTGCACCGGTTAGTCCGCAATGGCCGTACCAAGTCAGCTAATTGGCCTAGGGCTGAGTGGCAGCAACTGACAAATGTGCCTGTATCCAGAAGGCTAGTCAACCAACAACTGGTTCAAGCAGGCTATCGTGCCAGGCGTCCCCTGAGAAAGCCACGCCTGACCAGCCAACACCGCCAGCGCCGATTGCAGTGGGCCAGAGAGCACCTTCAATGGCAGCCAGGACACTGGAATCACGTGATCTTCAGTGACGAGTCTAGATTTCTGGTCTATCGTCAAGTTGGTCGCGTCCGAGTGTGCAGACAAGTGCATGAAGCCTACAACAAAGATTGTATAGTGCCAAGAGTCCAAGCTGGAGGTGGTGGGGTGACCGTTTGGGCTGCTTTTCATGCAGGGGGCAAAACTGACCTGGTTGTTCTGAATGGAAACCCTAACCAGTTCAAGCACAGGGCCATTCTGGAAGAAACATTGCTTCCATTTGCTCGTGTAGCCTTTCGAGGAAACTTTGTCTTCCGAGATGACAATGCACAGCCTCATCGTGCTCGCATGATCCAACACTTTCTTGCTGACTGTGGTGTAGAGCATATGGAGTGGCCTGCCATGTCCCCGGATATGAATCCGATAGAGAACTTGTGGGCAGAATTAACGCGTCAAATCGACCACTTGGACCAGCAGCCGACCTCTGTGCGCGAATTGCAGCAGGCTATTGTCATTGCATGGCAAGCGATTCCTGTCAAAACCTTGGCAAATCTCGTGAACAGCATGCCTCAATGTGTACGTGCTCTCCTGAATGCCCGTGGGGGTTACACGAAGTACTGAACTGTAATTTTACTGTCCGTAATCCCAGCCATAATTTAACTTTTGTTTTTGTTCGAAAAAAATTTGGCTAATGTGCAAAATAAAGAGATACTTCTGGAAAACGTACAGAAGTTTAACACAGTACTGTCCATGAATTGAGTTCGATATCAGTTTCCATCACTTTCAAGGATCAACTTATTTGTTTCGAAATGTCAAATGTGGTTTTTGTTTCTTTTAAAGGTCACATTAACAAAATCTAGAATAATTTCAACATAATTCCAATGAACTTTTGGTTCTAAGACATCTTGAAAAGTAAGTTCACCCCCACAAAAAAAATATTCCATATTAAATGCCAAGTCTGTATATATATATAATTTTCTTCAAAATGTGTTGTGTGTGTGTGTGTGTGTGTGTGTGTGTGTGTGTGTGTGTGTGTGTGTGTGTGTGTGTGTGTGTGTGTGTGTGTGTGTGTGTGTGTGTGTGTGTGTATGTATGTATGTATGTATGTATGTATGTATGTATGTATGTATATATATATATATATATATATATATATATATATATATATATATATATATATTTCCAAAGGGTGTGTCAAAAAGATTGATACAACTTTGACTTCCTGCCATTTCTTAGTTTTTTTGACCTATACCGTTTTCCTTTTCAGAGTTTGGTAGTGTTATCGTGGTATTTGTTCCCTGGGATTTCTCGCTCCATAGCTCAACTATGCCATTGACAGTGGAGTAGAAGACAAAAGTGGTGGCTCTGTGGTATGAGACTAAATCAACAACCACGACAACAACATTTTCTGGGGGCAGAACTACCTAAGGAGGTCACCGAGAGGTACCTGAAAGGTCATAAGGTCACATGCTTCTGCGCCTTCATGCCAAATGGGGAATACTAAGGCCTTACTGGTTTGAGAATGACAACAGTAGGACGGGGATGATCAACGGTGTGCGCTACTGGGCCGTGCTCCAGAAGTTCCATCATGATCTCGCCCAAAAGGTCACCCCAAAGCAGCTCAGCATGACCTGGTTTATGCAGGATGGTGCATTCCCACATACAGCTGGTGACACCATCACTTTCCTGCGGCAGCTTTTAAGAAACTGCTTCGTTGCCCTGGGTACCGCTCTGTCTACGTCAACCGCCCTGCCACACTGGATGATCTGAAGCAGGAGGTGTCAGACTACCTCCAGGCAGTGCCACATGAGACCTACAGGAAAGTTGGACAGAACTTTGGAGTCAGGATCAATGCCTGTCTGAACCACGAAGTGGTACATATCGAGAACATCAATTACAATGATTTTGCGTTCATGCCAATTTCAGACCTTGGCCTCTCACTAACTCGAGCAGTGATTTACAGCAATAGCAATCAGGGAAAGAAAATACCATGTCAAAAGATTTCAAGAAATGTTTGGTTCACGTTCCTGAGTTTTCTGTTTCTTTGTAATTAAACGCTTAAAGTTGTATCACTCTATTTGAAACACCCTGTATACATATATATATATATATATATATATATATATATATATATATATATATATATATATATATATATATATATATATATATATTGTTACAGACGCGGACAGATGTTAGATTGACCGAGCGGTGGTGTATTACCGCGTCCGAACAGTTACTCCCCGATTAGAACCCGATCCCGCCCGATTCCACTCGAACGTTGGCCGAATCGCGCTACGCTAAATCAATGATGGAAAGGACACAACGGCTGGGTTAAATGAAACGACACAAGGGGTACAGTTCTCAAGACCTCCGGAGGAGGATATAATTGGTGATGCAGAAAAGGGGTAGATAACAGGGTAAGAGGTAAAGCACAGAAAAGATGGGCACTTAGACACAGTCTTATCTATCCCCGACAGACCACAGACAAACGGAACAAGACTGACTTACACAGGGATTGATGGCAGGGAAGGACAGGCAGTCGATAGCACAAGGTGCACCTTGGCTCAGGGACAGGATACAGCTCGGTCCAGTCCAGAGATGTGGGGAGGTATCGCAGCGCTCGGAGGTGGCGTCTTCTCTCTCCAAGCTGAGGGCGCATCTGACGTCACCTCCCTCTTCCTGCGCATGCTCAGCGGGGAGTGACACGCCCTCGGCTCGTTGGCTCCGCCCCAGATGGAATCGGTCCGCCGCTTCTATTGGGTGCGGGGGGTTACCGGGCTCCGCCCTTGACGAGGAGCTGACAGCGAGCCCCTACGTGGTAACCCCGTCGGAGCACATGTTCGATGGCGGCTAACCAAGCCGGAGTGAGGACGCGCACTCCCCGCGCCGCCGCCGTTGTTGTTGCTGTTGTTGTTGTTGTTGCTGAACCGTGAGGAAAAGCTGCGGGGAGGTATTGGGAGGTCCTAAACTTCCTAACTGTGCCATACAATCACATTCTGGTGCAACGAAGAGTCAGAATTAATGGAAACGAGTCCTTAACTGACATAGACTAAGAATAACTAGCAAGATGTCCTATAGTTGTCTACGTGAGATGCAGTGGACCTGGATGCGACATTTAATGGGGGAAATAGGGGAAGGTCGGGTCTACAGAGTGTTGTTTACAGAAAATGGGACTAGGGAATGGGGGATTGGGGATAGTTGGGAAGTATGGAGGAAATAGGGGAATATTTACAAGCAGATATGGATGGAGGCCAATCTCATATCCGCAACATTGCACCCTTCTCTACCTCGGGGCGTCCCGACCTGATAAATTTTTACCTACGTTAGTGTGGCACTCAGATGTAGTTCCCTCGACTATTAACTCAACCCTGAGTGCGACAGTTTTACAGATGTTCACAAATGAGTAAATATGTCCACCTGCGACGTTGCACCCTTCTCCTCACAGAAACACACCCACAGGATAACCGAATCGCGGAAAGAATCCTCAAACTAAACATACAGCCGGTAGGGAGCATTATTTACACAAGACTGATATTTACACTACGATCCAGGACCTGTTCTTTGAGGAACACATGCAGATGTTATGCATAGAGAGAGCACGCATGCCAGCATCGATACACCAACCCACGAGTGCCCTGTGGCCCTACGGCCTTTAATAATATGCAGAGCACCCCATCCAAGCACCAAAAGCACCACCCCATACATACAGTCAGCACCATCCGGTGCACCAATAAAGTGTTCATAGTCACCGGTGGTGTCGCAGCCGGCCGATGTTCTGCCGCTGGTCTTGCCTTCTTGAAGTGCACTTGGCCTTCTGGCTTCTTTAAAAATAAAGAAAGGCGCCAACCGCGTCCATTTCTGAATTGTGGCCGTCAGGGGGCCAACTATAAGTGGTTCACCTGTATGGCATAGGTGCCACGTTGACCCAGAGGTCCATCAACGGGTGGTGCTTGGCCGCAAAAGAACTGCGGTCCATGGTGGGCGGCCACAAAAATTGCGGTCCATATGGTGTATCGATCCAGGCAGCAAGCAGCGAAAGTACAGGCCCACAACTGCGGAGCCAGCACCTCTCTCTCCTCTCTCTCTGCCCCAAAGCCAGATCCTCGGAGGTGGGAGACAAAATAAGACAAGTGAGTAAGGTGGTAAGGGCGCAAAAGTGCACGCAATACAAGGTAATGCACACTGGGAGCACATGGGAACCAGGTGAGACAGGTACGTTCCTACCGTACGCCCCCCCCCCCGCCCCCACCAGGTAACCTACATTGCCCCTCCCTTACCCCTTACTGTATCCACAAAACACAACACTACCCATAAACATCTACTTTACACATCAACAACCGTCCCTACTGTCTTCCCCGTTCCTCCCATAAACCAAATTCGTCTTCTCTCCCTCCTAACCAATCAAATTTGCCATTTCCAAATCTCATCAAAATTTGCCATCTCCAACTCAACATCAAAATTTGCCATCACCAATTCATCATCAGTCCCTCCTAAGGAGGGAGAGATGGAATCACCCCAATGTCTCATCCACGTCGTGATGCGTCTCACAAATCCACACAGCAATTCTCATTTCCTGCAACACAAAACAAAGAAACACAGGTGTGGAGTCATCATCATCACCTCAGGTAAGTGGCTGCGTATGGTGCGACAGGTTCATCAATCCTAACTATTTCCTAAATGACTTTAACAACTTTACATTACCCGGGGTCTTTCCCTGCCAATCCATTGGCCAACTTACACTATGGGTTCTAAAAACCAATTCCCATTGACCAAACTGTGGTGCTTCTCAATTTGGGGTCTCACTCCCCCGATTCATCTCCCGGTGCTCTCGCACAATTTCTGGGCTGTGACGTGTAGCTCTCCCAGCAGGTCTACCCACCTGCACACCTCCACCACTGTAGTTGCCACCCGAGCTTACCTGCTCCTCACCCTAACCTAACTAACTGGGGAAGGCCCTCTCGCACTCTCACCCCCTCAGTGCCCTCTCTGGCACGGGCTGCCGGATCCACACCCGGGATCCTCAGGCACCCACTGACACTAACGGCTCCCAGAGCCCACCTGCGGCCTCACCTGGCCGACATCCTCACAGTGGTGGAGTGCCCAAACCAACTACACACACTAACAGGCTACACGCCCAGCCATTTCCACAACACTAATGCACCCATCCACAATACCATTCTGCATCCGCACCACAAATGCCAATATCCAACCACAATTTACCTATACCCTCTACCTAACACTTACACTACCCGCCCCGGGTATCCGTGATGGGGGTCCACTCTTCCCCCATTCACACCTTCGCACCATGCACACCACTCCGTACCACTTACTCCATGTATTCCACACACCTGTACTTGCACACCTGTGCTCTCGTACTCGGTGCCGCCTGCACCCTTCTCTCCCCCAAGCGCATTCGCGCTGATCCACAACACTCACTACTCATACACTGCTCCACACACCTGTCCAGTTCTCACACAGCATCATCTCATCTAACTACTCCCCTCTGAAACTTGCGCTTCCCAGTCGTCCCTTTAAACTATTGCGCTCCCTCGTCATTATCATCCATACTAATCTACCTGCATCCCCTCTACAGGTATCAGTCACTATCTAACCTTGACGTTACCTAATGTCATCTTCGCTAGATCCCTATCAATATCCTAACCCACCCAGGCTAGTTTTCACTGCCATACACCCCATAAACTATAGCGCATTTGCCCCCACACTCTTGTGAGGGATGACAGAGTTGCCATCCCACCACATCGGGCATCTCTCTATCAATTTTGCTCATCCAAATCCAACAAATCAAAAATTTGCCATTTACTGCTAATTTTGGGTCCAAAACACTATCCTCATCACCCGTCTACTTATTAGATCCCCTCGGTGCGCCAATTCCCTTCTAAAGCTCGGCTTCGTACAGCCGAGCAATGAACGCGGGTTCTTTGGTGCCGGCGGCTGGATGCGTCCCGCATTCGGTGCAGGGACGGGGGCTTACCCGGGCCGAGATCCCACGCACCACCTCGGCGTGGAGCCATCCAATGTCCCGATCTCGACCTGCCAGCACGTCTCAATAGAAAGTGGTCGCCATGACGACCCTTCCTATCGGGCTGCCCGCTCCGCCTAGTGGAGCCCGGACGCGGCCGTTCAAAGCGAGGCCCAGCGTGGATCGCGTACGGCGGTTCTTTCGAAACCGCCGTGGTTCGGATCCCCGCTGGTCCTCGCGGCACGCGAAGCTGCCCGATGCCCACCGAGGGCCCGATTCGGCTATAAGTCGTTCTAACCTCTAACCCGGTTACCGTCGATGCCTCACCTGCATGCTTATACGCATACGCTACCCCTTTCTTGCTCATACATGCAGCCGTTTCCATGCTCCTCGTCGTACCTTTTCTTACACACCCAGGTACACTCATTCCGCTCACCGACTTGGTCACACACCTGACCACCGAACACCTTGGCACACATTCGTCGCTCGCACACCTCACCAACACACCTCTTCGCGCCCCTTCCTCGGTCACCTCCTCTGTGACAATCACATGTGTGCTTTCACTCGCACACCCATCCACGTGCCTCACTACCAGTTCCAGCGTGCATTCCCACACACGCTCTACCATTCCAGGTGTGCTTCCTTTCTCACCTGTCACAACCAACTCACGCTCCGTGTCACTCTTACTACTCTCACCTCCACTCTTGACAGCGCACTCACCCTTGCTCTCGACAGCGCACTCTTTCCTCATGCACCCGTCCGTTACACACCTTTCTCGTGCACACTCTCCCGTTACACCCTCTGTAACACTCACCACAGGTGTACACTCTTCCTTCCTTTTGACAGCACACTCTTTCCCCATGCACCTGTCCGTCACACATCTTTCTCGCACACCCTCTCCCGTTACATCCTCTGTAACACTCACCACAGGCGTGCATTCTCCCTTTACACCCTCCGTAACACTCCTCACTACGCGCTTCCATGTGCTCCCTCGCACACGCGCTACGACCGACTCACTCTCGCCAGCACCCTCACTCCTTGGCACGCACTTTTTCCTCACACACCCCAGAGTCGGACTTTCTCGCACACCTCCTTTTTCGCACACCAGACCTGTCGCACACTTCACCAACGGCCTCTCACGAACACCCGGGTCTATCTCGACCCCCAAGCTTATTAAATCACCTGGCGCATCATACGCACGACCATATTGGTCACCACTTACACCGGGTCCTCTTTCTCTTCGCTTCTCCTCCATCACCTGCGAATCCCTCATCCGGTTAATGAGCACATCATCACGATCCGAACACAGACTTTGGACCAATTCTTTTACTTCCTCTTTTATCTCTTTCTTATCCCCTCTCCGTCGCTTCTTAATTTCGCTTACCCCTTCTTCCACTTCTTCTAATTTCTGCTTCACCTCTTTTATTTCCCGGTGCGCCCCCTTAAGTTCTTCCCCTAACTCCACCTTATTTTTTTCTATGTGCTCCCGCACCTCCCGCTCTTTAACCTCCATCACCTCTACCACTTTGTTCATTTTCCTCGTCAGGTCCTCATGTACCGTCTGACACTCTTTTTTAATTACCCCTACGTCCTTTTTCATCTCCTTCTGTGTCGAATTTAAACCCTCTATTACCGCTGTGTTCTTCTTTACCTGGTCCCCCAACTCCTTTTGTCCCACTGTCAGTTGCTCTACTCCCAGCGTCAAGTCCTCTATGCCCCCTTGTAACTTTACAGTCCCCTTTCTCACCTCCTTCTCCATGCGCTCCTTACAGTGCCTCACCTCATCGCACACTCCTCCGACCTCCTCACTCACACCTCTTCTGATCTCTTCTCCCATCACTTGCATCTCCTGCCCAGATGCCACCCTCATCTGCTCCATTTCCTCCCTGTGAGCATCCAATTTAGTTTCTACCCCCATTCTGACCCCCTCTATCTGCTGCCCCATTTGTTTAACTTCCCTTTCCGCTTGGTCCCTCATGTCCCTCAATTTGCCTTCCATACTGTTTTCTAACCCCTCTAACCCCTTTTGCATCCCTTCCATTTGATTCTCTTGAGCGGCCATTCTGTTTTCTACCCCCATTAACCCATTTTTCACCTCTTTTATCCCGTTGTCTAACCCCTCAAATTTGTCGTCTATCTTCCCAAATTTCTTGTCTAATCCCTTAAAATTATTGTCTAACCCCTCACCGTTACCCCTCGCTTCGTCCCTCATTACCCCCATTTGCTCACTCTGAGCCTCCATCCGGTTCCCCATTACCCCCATTTGGTTTCCCATTACCCCCAATTGCTCACTCTGCAGTTTGAGGGACGCCTGCATTTGCGCCATAAATTGCTCCATGAGGGCCTGCATTTGGGCCATCCCTCCCACTTGTGCAGCGGGTGCGGCCGCCGTAGCTATGTGCGAGGCGCCATTTTGTGAACCTGCCACCCTCACTGCTTCGCTCTCCTCATGTCCCTCATGTCCCTCAATTTGGTCCTGGATCGACCCTGCCTCACTCTCCTCTACCGGAACCCAGCCGTCTTGATCCGCCATAGCGCGACTTTCAAAATTCGGGTTTTTATTTTTGTAAAACAAAATCAAATTTCGCCGTTAATAATTTCGAGCGCGTGAAGCGCGCTTCGGGTCCGATCTCACTCCTCGACACCAATTGTTACAGACGCGGACAGATGTTAGATTGACCGAGCGGTGGTGTATTACCGCGTCCGAACAGTTACTCCCCGATTAGAACCCGATCCCGCCCGATTCCACTCGAACGTTGGCCGAATCGCGCTACGCTAAATCAATGATGGAAAGGACACAACGGCTGGGTTAAATGAAACGACACAAGGGGTACAGTACTCAAGACCTCCGGAGGAGGATATAATTGGTGATGCAGAAAAGGGGTAGATTACAGGGTAAGAGGTAAAGCACAGAAAAGATGGGCACTTAGACACAGTCTTATCTATCCCCGACAGACCACAGACAAACGGAACAAGACTGACTTACACAGGGATTGATGGCAGGGAAGGACAGGCAGTCGATAGCACAAGGTGCACCTTGGCTCAGGGACAGGATACAGCTCGGTCCAGTCCAGAGATGCGGGGAGGTATCGCAGCGCTCGGAGGTAGCGTCTTCTCTCTCCAAGCTGAGGGCGCATCTGACGTCACCTCCCTCTTCCTGCGCATGCTCAGCGGGGAGTGACACGCCCTCGGCTCGTTGGCTCCACCCCAGATGGAATCGGTCCGCGGCTTCTATTGGGTGCGGGGGGTTACCGGGCTCCGCCCTTAACGAGGAGCTGACAGCGAGCCCCTACGTGGTAACCCCGTCGGAGCACATGTTCGATGGCGGCTAACCAAGCCGGAGTGAGGACGCGCACTCCCCGCGCCGCCGCCGTTGTTGTTGCTGTTGTTGTTGTTGTTGCTGAACCGTGAGGAAAAGCTGCGGGGAGGTATTGGGAGGTCCTAAACTTCCTAACTGTGCCATACAATCACATTCTGGTGCAACGAAGAGTCAGAATTAATGGAAACGAGTCCTTAACTGACATAGACTAAGAATAACTCGCAAGATGTCCTATAGTTGTCTACGTGAGATGCGGTGGACCTGGATGCGACATTTAATGGGGGAAATAGGGGAAGGTCGGGTCTACAGAGTGTTGTTTACAGAAAATGGGACTAGGGAATGGGGGATTGGGGATAGTTGGGAAGTATGGAGGAAATAGGGGAATATTTACAAGCGGATATGGATGGAGGCCAATCTCATATCCGCAACAATATATATATATATATATATATATATATATATATATATATATATATATATATATATATATATATATATATGTATATATATATGTATATATATATATGTATATATATATATATATATATATATATGTATGTATATATATATATATATATATATATATATATATATATATATATATATATATATATATATATATAGATATTGTTACAGACGCGGTTAAAGATGTTATTTTACCGAGCGGTTGGTATTATAGTGCAGGCCCATATGTCATAACAATATTGTTTGTGTTTTTTGTTTGTTAAAATTGATTTAGCAATGGATTCTGCTTCAGAATATTATAGAGATGTAAAAAAAATAGGGTTCCATTTTTTCTTTTACGTCTAATAGGTAGTAATTCGAAGAAATCCAAGATGGCCGCCATAAAATTTGGAAAATACACTTTTGTGCATATCTTTGTATCTAGATATCATATAAACATGAATAATATGTCCTTTTATATGTTTTCAGACCCAAGGAAGCCATTTCTGCCATTGTTTTTACAGAAAAATGCAAGGAAAATAAAATAGTGGACATATACCAGCCAAAGTGGGGTCGGCCGGCATGAAATCGGTTAATTAAGTTTCCACCATCTAGTTAAGGTCTGGTTTTGACTGTGTTGACGAAATGTGAATCTGAATAGTAGTATCTATCTTTGCAGGACCGACGACAGTTCAAGAGTGTCTAGAAAATTACACCTACCTTCAAGATGAGTGACTCACCACCCAGGAAGATTGAGAAGTCAGTAGATTTCGGACTTTGTTTTGTATGCCAAATGGCCATAGGGCAAACAGACTATACAACCTTTGTAACGAAACCAAAACTCTCCTCTGTCGAGAAACTGATGGCAGGTGCTGAGGAACAGTACACGTATGGTGAAACAAAGTTTGCATCATTGAATAGACGTTTGCAATATTCCTCTGCTGAAGAATTGCTCGCAAAAGGTCTCCGCTACCATAAAGCTTGTTACAAAGATGTTACCAATAAGATGCACATTGATCGAGCAAAGGCTAGGTTTGAGAAAGGAACAACATCAGGCAGTGCCGCAGAAATCCGACTGAAAAGAGAGGACGACCAAGTTCTAGTGATCTAGGGGAAAGCACGTCAACATCCAGAAGGTGTTCCCGAGAACAGACATTTGACGCGCTCAGATGTGTCATATGCCAGGAAGACAGAGGAAGTGAACTACACAATGTGTCAACAAAGAACATGGGACTCCAGATCAGAAACATTGGCCAAGAAACAAGTAATGACAATCTGAAAGTGAGACTGAACAGTGTCATAAGTTCGCCTGACCCATTGCAAGCAATGGCTGAGGACATGAAATATCATTTACCATGTGTAGTTAAGGCCAAACGTGCTATAGTTAAGACGGAAAAACAAACAGAAACAACCAATGTTAACTTTGGTCAGGTGTTATCAGACCTTGAACTCATTGAAATTGTTGAAACTGCGTTGAATGATACTACTGAAAATGCTGTGCTGAATATGAATGAAATTCATGTAACCTATGTCAATTTACTTAAGGAGCACGACTTTCCGGTCTCAGACAACCATAGTTATAAGCCATACCTGAAACAATTGATCCTAGACAACATTGCCGATGTTCATTTCAGCCGGCCCTCAAACAAAACAAAGCCAGAGCAGATTCTTTCCACAAAGCTCAAAGACCACATGATATCAAGCACAATTACAGCAGACAGCATCAAAGACGATTTTAAAGTACTTTTGCGAGCTGCGAAAATATTGAGGAAAGACATCGCATCTTCCCCAGCATGGAAATTTTATGGAACCTTTGCTGATTACAAGCCACCCCCGATGCTCAACATCTTCTGCAAGCATGCAGTCATGGGAACAAGGAAAGTAGGAAATAGCAACAGGGAGGACTCCATTGGTGTGAGTGCATCATTGTTGGTGCAGCACTTTGTCGGTGCTTATAAATCTGACCGACAGGTATCGTACGAACCAAGAAGCGAGGATGGATCATTCAAACAACGATTTGAAACTCCATTGAGTGTGGGCTTAGCTCTCGACATACACAAAAACACACGATCCAAGGCGCTTGTAGAGAAACTTGCACATCTGGACCTCGCCATCTCCTACAAAAGGTCATGGAGATTGAGACCAGCATTGCCAACTCCGTACTGAAGCAAATGGAGTCCACCGGAGGCATCTGTCTACCACCATGGTTGGTTCAGGACACGTTCGTCTGGTTTGCCATGGACAACATCGATTTTCTAGAGTCAACTCCTTGCGGGATGAATACCCTTCATGGTACAGCAATTGCGATCTACCAGCCTGTATCACCGGAGAAATCACCCATGATACCACCAATTGAACTTGACCGGTCATCAAAAGCTCAAACGATACATGATGCAGTTGGCTGTAAAACGTTGACCTGCAAGAAGCCAGCACCCGAGAAGAGAAAGAGCGACTGCAAGCTGCTCACATCAAAACCCGAGACAGACAAGAACAAGAAAACCGATATGACCTGGATGATTGGATGCCTGAACTTCGAGGAAGAAGGAGAAGTTGACGTCAAACTCACAGCTCCGGGGACGTGGGGAGCCTTCAATTCCTTGCTATCTTCGTCCAGTGAGAAGACCAATGTTGCTCTCGTTCCTCCGTTGATAAGGTCGCCTCCTACAGGATTCCACGCATTCACGGGAAGTGACATGTCTGGAAGGTTCGCTGGCAGGAGCAAGGACTGGTGCTTTAAGGTCTTCATGACATGTGACAACAAGATATGGGAGGCTCTGGAGTCTTTGGGACAAACTGATCCGTCACCAGAAGTGTGTTCCCAGCTGGAACGCTTCGTCTGTCTGCTGTACAAGTCTAAAGTTCACACGAAAGTAAACGAGCTTCGCTGGTTCTTATTCTCCAACCGTGCTGCTGAGGGAGAGAGTCTTCCACCTACCACTGGTTCGCTAAAGTTACACGTTCAGCGAGCACATTATATCGCAATGATATGGAGAAAGGCAGCAGAAAGCCATCCGTCCCTTCCATCACCTGTCGAGTATGGTTGGCAGTTACTTTCGGATGATGGGGTTTATGCCCCAAGTCGATGCCTGAATCCTCCAGCCCCAGAAGCAATAATGAATCTCGTGAACTGTGGGTGCAAGAAAGGGTGTATGGGAAGATGTAGCTGTCGCAATAACAATATTCCTTGTACTGAAGTTTGTGGGTGTGTGGGTTACAGTTGTAACAACAAAGCAAACATCAATGAACCGCGTGTGATAGATATGGATGAGGATGAATGAGGCATTCGTTTATGTGATCGTTTATGTTCATTCATCGTTTATGTTTAGGTGTGTGTGTGTATGTGTGTGCGTGTGTGTGTGTGTGTGTGTGTGTGTGCGTGTGCGTGTGTGTGTATTCAAAATAAATGTTATCAGTGAAGATTGTTTATTGAATCGATTCTAATTGGGAAATTATACGATCCGATTTCACGACGGCCGTCTCCATTTTGGCTGGTATATTGCCCACTATTTTAATTTCCTTGCATTTTTCTGTAAAAACAATGGCAGATATGGCTTCCTTGGGTCTGAAAACATATAAAAGGACATATTATTCATGTTTATATGATATCTAGATACAAAGATATGCACAAAAGTGTATTTTCCAAATTTTATGGCGGCCATCTTGGATTTCTTCGAATTACTACCTATTAGACGTAAAAGAAAAAATGGAACCCTATTTTTTTTACATCTCTATAATATTCTGAAGCAGAATCCATTGCTAAATCAATTTTAACAAACAAAAAACACGAAATTACTAATCGCCCTAGACTATTACCGCGTCCGAACAGTTACTCCCCGATTAGAACCCGATTCCACCCGACGTTGACCAGATCGCACCGCAGATATTCAATCGGGAAACCTCTAAAGCGACCGAAAGAGAATGAAAAGAGAAGAAGACAGAGTATGGAGGAAGAACAGATTTATTATACACACACAAGCAATGGATGGAAGAAGCAGTCACACAGCGAATCGTTAACTTACACTATTCATTTTACTTAACCCCAAGACAACGAGTAGGACAGACGACGTTCACACTTACTCGAGGGATATTGCAGGCAGGTAGGGCTTGAGGTGGATTGCTGGAGAGGGAGGAGGGTCGGAGGCAGCAGCTCTCAATTCCTCGCGGTTTTTGGCGGGAAAACCCTTCGTCGCGTATCCGCTGCCGATGCTTTAGACGTCACGCGCTGGCTCGGGCACACCTGCTCCTCTCCTTCTGGTGGAGCCGTCTCCCTCCTTTCAGCGCGTCTCTCCAAAGCTGGTTTCCTTTCCGAGTACCTCTCCTCTTTGGCTTGGAGCGTTTCGCATCTCACCGCTCCTCTTGGTGCCGCCTCTTCGCTCCTCTCCCAGGTCATCTATTGAAGCAGTCCCTTACAGTCGCTTTTATAACTCGGGGCGGAATCAAGCCGCCGGCTGCGAGGGCACGCCTACCGGTTCGCTCACCGCGGTGCTGATTGGCCATGCGACCCTCTGGCTCACTCCTCCCCTCTATGATGAGGTGGACACACGCCTTTCTTCTCCGAGATTAGCACATGGGCAATGGCAGCTTGCGGGATTGAACACAACTCGCACCCTTTTGAAAGGAACTTTGGAGAGCGGAGATGATTTGGGGAAATTGGAAGGGCCTACGCTTATTTTGTTTGATACAATGCAAAGTCAATCTAGTGGGAAACACATATTTAGCCTACATAGAATAAGGAAATACACTATTTAAAAAGATATATCGTGGCCTGCGTGTAAGTTTCATGGAATTAACTAGGAGGACGGCTGCGACCATTATTTACATTACCAGGGTGTTACCATACTTTTGTAACGTTCACATTGTAACGTTTTCACATTCGTTACACTTCCTCCAAAATTGTTACACTTCTCAAAAAACCGTTACACTTCTCAAATTCGTTACAATATATATATATATACATACATACTGTTACAGACGCGGTTTTAGATGTTAGTTTACCGAGCGGTTTGGTATTACCGCGTCCGCACAGGTACTCCCCGATTAGAACCCTATCCCGCCCGATTCCACTCGAACGTTGGCCAAATCGCGCTATGCTAAATAAATGAAGGAAAGGACACAACGGCTGGGATTAAGGCAACGACACAAGGGGTACAGTTCTCAAGACCTCCGGAGGAGGATATAATATTGGTTATGCAGAAACGGGTAGATAACACGGCAAGAGGTAAAGCACAGCAAGATGGGCACTTAGACACAGTCTTATCTATCCCCGACAGACCACAGACAAACGGGACAAGACTGACTTACACAGGGATTGATGGTGGGGAAGGGCAGGCAGTCGATAGCTCAAGGTGCACCTTGGCTCAGGGGCAGATTCGACCCGGTCCGGTCCAGAGATGCGGGGAGGTATCGTCGCGCTGGAGGTGGCGTCCTTTTCTCTCCAAGCTGAGGCGCATCTGACGTCACCTCCCTCTTCCTGCGCATGTCCAGCGGGGAGTGACACGCCCTCGGCTCGTTAGCTCCGCCCCAGATGGAATCGGTCCGCCGCTTCTTATTGGGTGCGGGGGGTCACCGGGCTCCGCCCTTGACGAGGAGCTGACAGCGAGCCCCTGCGTGGTAACCCCGTCGGAGCACATGTTCAATGGCGGCTAACCAAGCCGGAGTGAGGACGCACACTCCCCGCGCCGC
The DNA here is from genome assembly GCF_964187855.1 of Myxine glutinosa. Lineage (NCBI taxonomy): Eukaryota > Metazoa > Chordata > Myxini > Myxiniformes > Myxinidae > Myxine > Myxine glutinosa. Next base: position 84,638,890 of record NC_136263.1, on the reverse strand, counting down.
CGCCGCTGTTGTTGTTGTTGTTGTTGTTGTTGTACCATGAGGAAGAGCTGCGGGGAGGTATTGGGAGGTCCTAAACTTTCTAACGGTGCCATACAATCACATTCTGGTGCAACGAAGAGTCAGAATTAATGGAAACGAGTCCTTAACTGACATAGACTAAGAATAACTAGCAAGATGTCCTATAGTTGTCTACGTGAGATGCGGTGAACCTGGGTGCGACATTTAATGGGGGAAATAGGGGAAGGTCGGTTCTACAGAGTGTTGTTTACAGAAAATGGGACTAGGGAAAGGGGGATTGGGGATAGTTGGGAAGTATTGGGGAAATAGGGGAATATTTACAAGCGGATATGGATGGAGGCCAAATCCCATATCCGCAACATTGCACCCTTCTCTACCTCGGGGCGTCCCGACCCGATAAATTTTTACCTACGTTAGTGTGACACTCAGATGTAGTTCCCTCTACTATTAACTCAACCCTGAGTGCGACAGTTTTACAGATGTTCACAAATGAGTAAATATGTCCCCCTGCGACGTTGCACCCTTCTCCTCACAGAACCACACCCACAGGATAACCGAATCACGGAAAGAATCCTCAAACTAAACATACAGCCGGTAGGGAGCATTATTTACACAAGACTACACTGATATTTACACTACGATCCAGGACCTGCTCTTTGAGGAACACATGCAGATGTTATGCATAGAGAGAGCACGCATGCCAGCATCGATACACCAACCCACGAGTGCCCTGTGGCCTTACGGCCTTTAATAATGTGCAGAGCACCCCATCCAAGCACCAAAAGCACCACCCTTATTCATACAGTCAGCACCATCCGGTGCACCAATAAAATGTTCATAGTCACCGGTGGTGTCGCAGCCGGCCGATGTTCTGCCGCTGGTCTTGCCTTCTTGAAGCACTTGGCCTTCTAGCTTCCTTAAAAAATAAAGAAAGGTGCCAACCGCGTCCATTTCTGAATTGTGGCCGTCAGGGGGCCAACTAAAAGTGGTTCACCTGTATGGCATAGGTGCCACGTTGACCCATAGGTCCATCAACGGGTGGTGCTTGCCCGCAAGAGAACTGCGGTCCATGGTGGGCGGCCACAAAAATTGCGGTCCATCTGGTGTATCGATCCAGGCAGCAAGCAACGAAAGTACAGGCCCACAACTGCGGAGCCAGCACCTCTCTCTCCTCTCTCTCTCTGCCCCAAAGCCAGATCCTCGGAGGTGGGAGACAAAAGAAGAAGACAAGTGAGTAAGGTGGTAAGGGCGCAAAAGTGCACGCAATACAAGATGATGCACACTGGGGGCACATGGGAACCAGGTGAGACAGGTACGTTCCTACCGTACGCCCCCCCCCCCCACCAGGTAACCTACATTGCCCCTCCCTTACCCCTTACTGTATCCACAAAACACAACACTACCCATAAACATCTACTTTACAAATCAACAAACGTCCCTACTGTCTTCCCCGTTCCTCCCATAAACCAAATTCGTCTTCTCTCCCTCCTAACCAATCAAATTTGCCATTTCCAACTCTCATCAAAATTTCCCATCTCCAATTCAACATCAAAATTTGCCATCACCAATTCATCATCAGTCCCTCCTAGGGAGGGAGAGATGGAATCACCCCAATGTCTTATCCACGTCGTGATGCGTCTCACAAATCCAACAGCAATTCTCATTTCCTGCAACACAGAACAAAAGAACACAGGTGTGGAGTCATCATCATCACCTCAGGTAAGTGGCTGCGTATGGTGCGACAGGTTCATCAATCCTAACTATTTCCTAAATGACTTTAACAACTTTACATTACCCGGGGTCTTTCCCTGCCAATCCATTGGCCAACTTACACTATGGGTTCTAAAAACCAATTCCCATTGACCAAACTGTGGTGCTTCTCAATTTGGGGTCTCACTCCCCCGATTCAACACTCGGTGCTCTCGCACAATTTCTGGGCTGTGACGTGTAGCTCTCCCAGCAGGTCTACCCACCTGCACACCTCCACCACTGTAGTTGCCACCCGAGCTTACCTGCTCCTCACCCTAACCTAACTAACTGGGGAAGGCCCTCGCGCACTCTCACCCCCTCAGTGCCCTCCCTGGCACGGGCTGCCCGATCCACACCCGGGATCCTCAGGCACCCCCTGACACTAACGGCTCCCAGAGCCCACCTGCGGCCTCACCTGGCCGACATCCTCACAGTGGTGGAGTGCCCAAACCAACTACACACACTAACAGGCTACACGCCCAGCCATTTCAACAACACTAATGCACCCATTCACAATACCATTCTGCAACCGCACCACAAATGCCAATATCCAACCACAATTTACCTATACCCTCTATCTAACACTTACACTACCCGCCCCGGGTACTCATGAAAAGGGGTCCACTCTTCCCCCATCCACACCTTCGCACCATGCACACCACTCCGTACCACTTACTCCAACTCTCTGCACACCACTCATTCTCTGCTCCATATATTCCACACACCTGTACTTGCACACCTGTGCTCTCACACCTGGTGCCACCTGCACCCTTCTCTCCCCAAGCGCATTCGCGCTGATCCACAACACTCACTGCTCCACACTGCTCCACACACCTGTCCAGTTCTCACACAGCATCATCTCATCTAACTACTCCCCTCTGAAACTTGCGCTTCCCAGTCGTCCCTTTAAACTATTGCGCTCCCACGTCATTATCATCCACACTAATCTACCTGCGTCCCCACTACAGGTATCAGTCACTAACTAAACTTAACGTTACCTAATGTCATCTTCGCTAGATCCCTAACAATATAACCTAACCCACCCGGGCTAGTTTCCACTGCCATACACCCCATAAACTATAGCTCCTTTGCCCCACCATGGGAAGGGTGGCAGGGATGCCACCCTTACCCACCATCATACGGCGCGAGTGGGACCTTGTGGGACCACCTCGTATGCGAGTCGTTGCCCGCCTGCCGGACCCCGTGCGTCGCCCCTTGCGGGGTCAGCGCGGGGCCGAACCGGCCGGGCCCCCACAGTACATTACCCCCAAGGGGCTCTCGTGCCTCCCCTGTCCCACTAACAACTACCCCTGTTGGTGTCGATGCATGGGTCACACTTCCGCAACCCGCTACCCATTCCATACCACCACAACCTTGCTCACCCACACCTCGCACCTCTCGTTCCATACCCTCCGGACCAGCCTTACACCTCACTCTTGGCCTCTCACGAACATCCGGGTCTATCTCGACCCCCAAGCTTATTAAATCACCTGGCGCATCATACGCACGACCATATTGGTCACCACTTACACCGGGTCCTCTTTCTCTTCGCTTCTCCTCCATCACCTGCGAATCCCTCATCCGGTTAATGAGCACATCATCACGATCCGAACACAGACTTTGGACCAATTCTTTTACTTCCTCCTTTATCTCTTTCTTATCCTCTCTCCGTCGCTTCTTAATTTCGCTCACCCCTTCTTCCACTTCTTCTAATTTCTGCTTCACCTCCTTCATCTCCTCGTGCGCCCCTTTAAGTTCTTCCTCTAACTCCACTTAATTTTTTTCTATGTGCTCCCGCACCTCCCGCTCTTTAACCTCCATCACCTTTACCACCTTGTCCATTTTCCTCGTCAGGTCCTCATGTACCGTCTGACACTCTTTTTTAATTACCCCCTACGTCCTTTTTCATCTCCTTCTGTGTCGATTTTAAACCCTCTATTACCGCTGTGTTCTTCTTTACCTGGTCCCCCAACTCCTTTTGTCCCACTGTCAGTTGTTCTACTCCCAGCGTCAACTCCTCTATACCACCTTGCAATTTTACAGTCCCCTTTCTCACCTCCTTCTCCATGCGCTCCTTACAGTGCCTCACCACCTCGCGCACTCCTCCGACCTCCTCACTCACCCCTCTTCTGATCTCTTCTCCCATCACTTGCATCTCCTGCCCAGATGCCACCCTCATCTGCTCCATTTCCTCCCTGTGAGCATCCAGTTTAGTTTCTACCCCCATTCTGACCCCCTCTATCTGCTGCCCCATTTGTTTAACTTCCCTTTCCGCTTGGTCCCTCATGTCCCTCAATTTGCCTTCCATACTGTTTTCTAACCCCTCTAACCCCCTTTTCATCCCTTCCATTTGATTCTCCTGAACGGCCATTCTGTTTTCTACCCCCATTAACCCCTCCTGTATTTCCCCTAATCTATTGTCTAATCCCTCTATTCTACTCCCTAACCCTCCGATCTGGGCCCCCATGTCCTCCCTCAATTTCTCGCTATTGGACCCCATGTCCTCCCTCAATTTCTCGCTATTGGACCCCATGTCCTCCCTCATTGCCCCCATACTGTTTTTCATTTCTTCATTATTCTTGTCCATAAGGGCCTTCATTTGCATTAAAAAAAGGTTCAAATCCACCGGTGGCGCTACTACGGTCACGGTCGCCGTGGCCATGTGCGAGGCGCCATTTTGCGCGCCCGTAACCTCGTGCGCGACGACGCTATTTTGCGAACCTGCCACCCTCACTGCTTCGCTCTCCTCATGTCCCTCATGTCCCTCAATTTGGTCCTGGATCGACCCTGCCTCACTCTCCTCTACCGGAACCCAGCCGTCTTGATCCGCCATAGCGCGACTTTCAAAATTCGGGTTTTTATTTTTTTTTGTAAAACACAATCAAATTTCGGTCACTTGTAATTTTGAGCGCTTTAAGCGCGCTTCGGGTCCGATCTCACTCCTCGACACCAATTGTTACACTAATAGTACAATTGGTGTTCCAAAATTTGGGCCTAACAAATTTAGTCCCAGGTCCGAATCCAACTCCTGACATCCAATTGTTACAGACGCGGTTTTAGATGTTAGTTTACCGAGCGGTTTGGTATTACCGCGTCCGCACAGGTACTCCCCGATTAGAACCCTATCCCGCCCGATTCCACTCGAACGTTGGCCAAATCGCGCTATGCTAAATCAATGAAGGAAAGGACACAACGGCTGGGATTAAGGCAACGACACAAGGGGTACAGTTCTCAAGACCTCCGGAGGAGGATATAATATTGGTTATGCAGAAACGGGTAGATTACACGGCAAGAGGTAAAGCACAGCAAGATGGGCACTTAGACACAGTCTTATCTATCCCCGACAGACCACAGACAAACGGGACAAGACTGACTTACACAGGGATTGATGGCGGGGAAGGGCAGGCAGTCGATAGCTCAAGGTGCACCTTGGCTCAGGGGCAGAATCGACCCGGTCCGGTCCAGAGATGCGGAGAGGTATCGTCGCGCTGGAGGTGGCGTCCTTTTCTCTCCAAGCTGAGGCGCATCTGACGTCACCTCCCTCTTCCTGCGCATGTCCAGCGGGGAGTGACACGCCCTCGGCTCGTTAGCTCCGCCCCAGATGGAATCGGTCTGCCACTTCTTATTGGGTGCGGGGGGTTACCCGGCTCCGCCCTTGACGAGGAGCTGACAGCGAGCCCCTGCGTGGTAACCCCGTCGGAGCACATGTTCAATGGCGGCTAACCAAGCCGGAGTGAGGACGCACACTCCCCGCGCCGCCGCCGCTGTTGTTGTTGTTGTTGTACCATGAGGAAGAGCTGCGGGGAGGTATTGGGAGGTCCTAAACTTTCTAACGGTGCCATACAATCACATTCTGGTGCAACGAAGAGTCAGAATTAATGGAAACGAGTCCTTAACTGACATAGACTAAGAATAACTAGCAAGATGTCCTATAGTTGTCTACGTGAGATGCGGTGAACCTGGGTGCGACATTTAATGGGGGAAATAGGGGAAGGTCGGTTCTACAGAGTGTTGTTTACAGAAAATGGGACTAGGGAATGGGGGATTGGGGATAGTTGGGAAGTATTGGGGAAATAGGGGAATATTTACAAGCGGATATGGATGGAGGCCAAATCCCATATCCGCAACAATACATACATATATATCTATATATATATATATATATATATATCTATATATATATATATATATATATATATATATATATATATATAGATATATATATATATATATATATATATATATATATATATATATATATATATATATATATATATATATATATATATATATATACATATATATATATATATATATATATTGTTACAGACGCGGCTTTAGATGTTATATTGACCGAGCGGTGGTGTATTTAACCGCGTCTGAACAGTTACTCCCCGATTAAAACCCGATTCCACCCGACGTTGACCAGATCGCCCCACAGATATTCAATCGGGAAATCTCTAAAGCGACCGAAAGAGAATGAAAAAGAAGAAGAAGAAGAATACGGAGGAAGAACAGATTTTATTATACACACACAAGCAATGGATGGAAGAAGCAGTAACACAGCGAATCGTTAACTTACACTATTCATTTTTACTTAGCCCCAAGACAACGAGTAGGACAGGACGTTCACACTTACACAGGGGATATTGCAGGCAGGTAGGGCTTGAGATGGATTGCTTGAGAGGGAGGCAAGGTCGGGAGGCCGCAGTTCGCAATTCCTCGCGGTTTTGGCGGGAAACCCTCCGTCGTGTATCCGCTGCGGTACCCCGGTAGACGTCACGCGCTGGTTCGGCACACCTGCTCCTCTTCTTGGGGTGGAGCCGTCTCCCTCCTTTCAGCGCGTCTCTCCAAAGCTGGTTTCCTTGCCGAGTACCTCTCCTCTTTGGCTTGGAGCATTTCGCATCTCACCGCCTCTTGGTGCAGTCTCTTTGCTCATCTCCAAAGGCCTCTCTCAAGTCATCTCCTAAAGCAGTCCCTTACAGTCGCTTTTATCACCTCGGGCGAAATCAAGCCGCCGGCTCCGAGGGCACGCCTACCGGGTCGCTCACCGCGGTGTTGATTGGCTGTTAGGGCTGGTTCACTCCTTCCCTCTTATGACGAGGTGGAGACACGCCTTTCTTCCCCAAACCTACCTCGTGGCCAATGGTGGTTTGAAGAAAACCGCCCAAATTGCGGAAGGCAATTGGAAGGGAGGTTTTGGGGAAATTGGAAGGGCCTACGCTTATTTTGTTTGATACAATGCAAAGTCAATCTAGTGGGAAAACACATATTTAGCCTACATGGAATCAGGAAATACACTATTTAAAAGATATATCGTGACCTGCGTGTAAGTTTCATGGAATTAACTAGGAGGCCGACTGCGACCATTATTTACATTAACAGGGTGTTACCGTACTTTTGTAACGTTCACATTGTAACGTTTCCACATTCGTTACAATATATATATATACAGACTTGGCATTTAATATGGAATATTTTTTTTTTCTTGACTTGAGTTTACTTTCTTAACTCAGTATATCAATCTGGTGAGTTTCTTTTACACTTTGGTGATTTATTTGTTAAAAGAACCATGTCACTGATTGTCTGTCGCAGCAAGAAGTCAACAACAGGATTATATCACAGGTGGCGTGGCAAAATGTACGGACAGGTGCATTTGAGGAATGGCTTCACAGTCGGGTATACAAGGGTTGTTGCGTTCTGCATTAGTGGAAAACAACTGCTGCACGTCTCCAAAAGTTATTGCCGCTTCCTCTGGAGATGGTCCGTCAATTCGACAATGCTGTTTGTCATGGAGTGGTGGCTTTACGAAATTACGGCATGAAACAGCGTGCTATTGCTCGGCAGTATGGCATCACTCAAGGTCAGGTGTCAAAGATCCTGAAACGAAATGCTCAGAGGGGTGTCTCTACTCCAATACCGAGGCCAGGACGTCCCCACAGAACCACAAGGAGGGATGATCGCCAGCTGCACCGGTTAGGCCGCAATGGCCATACCAAGTCAGCTAATCGGCTTAGGGCTGAGTGGCAGCAACTGACAAATGTGCCTGTATCCAGAAGGCTAGTCAACCAATGACTGGTTCAAGCAGGCTATCGTGCCAGGCATCCCCTGAGAAAGCCACGCCTGACCAGACAACACCGCCAGCGCCGATTGCAGTGGGCCAGAGAGCACCGTCAATGGCAGCCAGGACACTGGAATCACGTGATCTTCAGCGACGAGTCTAGATTTCTGGTCTATCGTCAAGATGGCTGCGTCCGAGTGCGCAGACAAGTGCATGAAGCCTACAACAAAGATTGTAGAGTGCCAAAGGTCCAAGCTGGAGGTGGTGGGGTGACCGTTTGGGCTGCTTTTCATGCAGGGGGCAAAACTGACCTGGTTGTTCTGAATGGAAACCTGAACCAGTTCAAGTACAGGGCCATTCTGGAAGAAACATTGCTTCCGTTTGCTTGTGCAGCCTTTCGAGGAAACTTTGTCTTCCAAGATGACAATGCACGGCCTCATCGTGCTCGCATGATCCAACACTTTCTTGCTGACCATGGTGTAGAGCATATGGAGTGGCCTGCCATGTCCCCGGATATGAATCCGATAGAGAACTTGTGGGCAGAATTAACGCGTCAAATCGACCACTTGGACCAGCAGCCGACCTCTGTGCGTGAATTGCAGCAGGCTATTGTCACTGCATGGCAAGCGATTCCTGTCCAAACCTTGGCAAATCTCATGAACAGCATGCCTCAACGTGTACGTGCTCTCCTGAATGCTCGTGGGGGTTACACGAAGTACTGAACTGTAATTTTACTGTCCGTAATCCCAGTCGTAATTTAAGTTTTGTTTTTGTTAAAAAAAAAATTGGCTAATGTGCAAAATAAAGAGATACTTCTGGAAAACGTACAGAAGTTTAACACAGTACTGTCCATGAATTGAGTTCGATATCAGTTTACATCACTTTCAAGGATCAATTTATTTGTTTCGAAATGTCAAATGTGGTTTTTGTTTCTTTTAAAGGTCACATTAACAAAATCTAGAATAATTTCAACATAATTCCAATGAACTTTTGGTTCTAAGACATCTTGAAAAGTAAGTTGACCCCCACAAAAAAATATTCCATATTAAATGCCAAGTCTGTATATATATATATATATATATATATATATATATATATATATATATATATATATATATATTGTTGAGGTTTTGAGAGTGTACATATAACATCATTAAAGGTTAAAGGTTTGCCCCCATAGTTAGTCCACAAGCAACACGTAGGCCCATTAGAATTAGTTATGTCATAGTCCATGTGAGTATAAGGCCATTTCCCTAGTAACATCTGCGTTGTGTAAAAGAAATAAGATAGGCCCCTTTCATTTTGCCTCCACCCTCAAATTCCACTGCTATGGGCGGACTCGATCCCGCGCCCCATTCGGCTAATCCACCTCGTTTGTTACGCTTTGGCCGCCAGCAGCGTTAGCTGCATTTTGCTCGCTCCAACTCGTCGGGTGGCCACGAGGTGGGCCTGAGAGAGGGAAGAGTGTGGGGTCGGGGTGTGGCGGCGTCGAGGGTGGAGCGGCGGAGACAGCAACGGTGAGAGCCATAACCAATCAGTGCTCTAAGGGCATGGCGTGAGGGGCATGATAAGGGCACGGCTGGCAGGTTCCAGAGGGTTCGCTGGGCGGCACTATATAAGCACACGTACAAAGCCCTTGAACAGGACTGTCAAGAGAACTGGCTGAAGTGAAGGACTGCCCTTATGAGGACTTCTGCGGGAGAGCTGTGTGTAAAGGTCTGGAAGGAATTGCGCCTTGCTATTGAACTTGTATTGGGAGCGCCTATGAACTTGTATTGGGAGCGCCTATGAACTTGTGTTGGGAGCGCATATAGCGCCAGTCCAGTTATTACGTACGCAGCCATGCCAGCGTAACCGCCAAGCCCAGCTTACAGTTCGCCCCGTAATTTTCCGATCTGCGCCAACAACCCGCGGGGAGCTTCTGCTGCCCTGACCAGATTCTTCGTGGTGCGAGTCGGGGACCGGAGTGAACTGCCTGGACGCCATCCCTGGACCATCGCCCTGTTCGTCTACAACCCCGTGTGAGTGTGTCTGAGTGTGAAACGGGCCCGTTGTCCTGGGATAAGTATAAGACTGTATAAGGCTGCACTGTGTGTTCTTCTTCTTGATACTGTACATAGTGTAATAAACCAACTGTTATTCCTTGTTTCTTCCTGATTCGACCGTATCAGTGATTTCCTCCATTGGGTAAGCGTGGCACGATAGGAACCGCTCGGATTGGGATCTAGTCCTTGATAACGGCTCGGGTCACGGTTCGCTACCGCTCGGCGTTTCCACCTATAATTTTTCGGGCGGGGCTTATTTCCTTGCTTCCTAGGCGGCGTTGGTACTTAGGTAATAGGAATTTGGCCTACAACCCTATTTAACGCCGTCCGGAAGGAACGTCATAGCCCCGGATCCCGTCGGCTAGTCAAAGACAAGGGGACTAAACCCCCTTGGTAAAGGGGAGAAGGCCGACCAGGAGATCTGCAACTATATATATATATATATATATATATATATATATATATATATATATATATATATATATATATATATATATAGAGAGATATATATATATAGAGATATATATAGAGATATATATATATATATATATATATATATATATATATATATATATATATATATATGCCGATGCCGATGGATGCCGGTGGTGGTGTATGTACCGATTGCTGCATTTTATGAATCATAGCAATAGGTGAGTAAGTTATTCACAATCCCTTACGTTTTTCAAAAAGACAACGATGTAATGGTAAAGTTTGCATGTTCAACAAATGAAATAAATTCAGGGCTTTGTTGATATTATTTAATCACAAAATGAGGATGTCTGAAAGGCACTATTTTGCACCAAGAAACACAACCTTTAGAATACGGCTGCTGGGAAGAAATTATGTGATGTTTTTAAAGCTCAAGACAAGCGAATAATGACCTCCATTGTTGTCACAATCGAATGAATGTCTCAAAAGGTAAATAATGTGTGGAAGAACCGTCAGAACAAATGAGAGCTGTAACTTCTCCTCCCCTGAATAAGCCGCCAAATAAAATCTAAAGGGAGTTGTAGCCATTACTTGTGAAAATCAACGTCCAACTATGCCGGAGTCTACAAAGAAGGATCTATTTTACTTCACGTGTGCAAAGCGAAAACGGGGATAAGGAATTGCTTCACTTTGTCTGTCTGTCTGCCTGTTTGTCTGTCTACAACTGTTCGTCAATGATCGAGGAACTACTTAATATGCACTACACTACCGGTCAAAAGTTTTAGAACACCTCAATTTTTCTAGTTTTTATTGAAATTTACGCAGTTTAATGTCTCAATGTACTCTGAAATTAAGCATAGAACAAATAAACAATTGGAGATAAAAAAAGAAATCATAGAATCATTTTGTTTATCAAAATTTAATTTAAATTTTTGACTCGGCAAAGTCGCCACCTTTTGCAGATATAACCGCCGAACACACTCGTGGCATTCTTTCTACAATGGAAATCAAATATTGTTCGGGAAGTTCTTCCCAACACTGTTGCAGAAGTTCCCACAAATGTGTTGCACTTGTAGGTTGCTTTGCTTTCACCCTACTGTCCAGTTCATCCTAAACCAGCTCGATGGGGTTTAAGTCTGGAGACTGTGCTGGCCATTCCATGATTTGAAGCCGACCGTCTTGTTCTTTTCCTCGAAGGTAGTTTTGACATAGCCTGGACATGTGTTTAGGGTCATTATCTTGCTGTAGGATGAACCCCTGACCAACTAGGCATATACCAGAGGGCATTGCATGGCGCTGAAAAATGCTGTGGTAGCCCTTTTGGTTCAGGGTGCCAGTCACTCTGTGCAAGTCGCCGACTCTAGGTCCAGCAAAAGAGCCCCAGACCATCACGATTCCTCCTCCATGTTTGACAGTTGGTGTCACACACTGAGGAACCATCCTTTTGCCGACTCGACGGCGTACAAAAACCCTGCGTGATGAAGCAAAGATTTCAAATTTTGATTCATCGGTCCATACGACCTTCTTCCAGTCTTCAGTAGTCCACGGGTGGTGCTTCATGGCCCAGGCAAGCCTCTTTTTCTTATTTTGACAATCTTAGCAATGACTTTCTTACTGCCACTCGACATGTCAAACCTGCAGCTCGAAGTCTTCTCTTCACAGTTGAAACTGAGACTTGCTTACTTCGACCAGTGTTAAGCTGTGCTTGAAGCTTTTGTCATGTGAGCCGCCTATCACGCAAGCTGTTGACTCTCAGAAACTTGTCTTCTGATTCTGTTGTGGCTTTGGGTCTGCCAGACCTCTTCCTGTCAGTTTCCTCCAGTTTCCAAGGGCCTTTTGATGGTGTAGGAAACTGTACTCACTGACACCCTGGCTTTCTTTGCAATCTTCTTATAATAGAGCAAATGTATGTGGTTATGTATGTCGCGATGTTTATATGCTACGAAAACGTCTTCTTCTTCAAATAAAATTAACTCCCTCTGAAATTAACCCTCTTAATTGCGTTAAGACTGCTGAGACCCATCAGACATTTGATGACCCTTTAAATCCCCCAAGACACTTCAGACCACCAAGACCCCTGAAGACCCAAAATACCCTGAAGACCACCAAATACCCCAAAGACCCAAAACACCCCAAATACCCCCAAAATCCTGAATGGATTTCTCTCATCTCCCCTTCCTGTTCAGGCTGGAGTTCACCAAGGCAGTGTTCTGGGCCCTGTGCTTTTTCTGGTTTTTATCAATGATCTCTCCGACTCTCTGGAAAATCCTCTCTATCTCTTTGCTGATGTTTCCACTCTCTGCCGCTCCATTCCTCTTCCCTCAGATCGGCAGTCTGCAGCCTCCTAACTCTCTGAAGACCTGGACAAAATCACAGACTGGTCAAACAAGTGGAACATGTCTTTAAATCCTGACAAATCTCACACTCTTACTATGTCTCTCTGAAAAGATCGACTGGACAACCCTCCCATCTACTACTCAACAATCCTCTCCAAGAGGTTCTGTCGCTCAAGCTTTTGGGTCTCACTATCTGCCATGATCTTTCTTAGGAAAACCACATTTCCAAGCTGGCCTCGAAAGCCAGTCGCCGACTGGGCATCCTCCGTCGTGCGAAGTCCTTCCTCGGCACACCTGAGCTCCTCACCACATACAAGGCTTTCATCCCCAGCTCAATGGAATACTGTTCTCCCCTATAGGCCGGTGCTCCTGCCTCACACCTAGCTCGGCTTCACGCTGTTGAAACCAAAGATTTCAGAATCATTGGAATCTCCCGTGATGAAGCTATCTCCGAGGGCCTTTCACTCACTCACCGCAGACAGGTAGGTGGTCTTTCTGTCTTCTACCGACTCCTCTCCGGCCTTGCTCCCCCAGCTCTCTCTGTGCTTTGTCCCCCAAATATTCCTACAGGTCGCACAAGATCTGCCAGCAACCCTCTGATGGTTAAACTGCCGAAATCTCGGCTCTCTGCTCACCTTCACTCTTTCATTCCTCTTTTCTCCCACCTCTGGAACAAACTCCCACACTCCCTTCAATCCCAATCCTCCCTCCAGGTCTTTAAAACAGCTGTTCACCACCATCTCTTATCTTTCCCCATCCAAAACCTTGTTCTTTTCTACCCCCACTAATTCACCCCACATCCACCTTGTTTGAAATTCCAACTTCTTTCCTGGAAGTCCTGGCAGTGTCCATATATTTTATATCTCTCCCACACCCCCTTCCCATGCCCCCCCCCCCAAAGCCCTCTCCCTCCCACAGATCTCTCGATGTCCCTGCTCTCAGATGTTGTGTTTGTGTTCCTCCCCCTCTCGCCCCATCTTGTCCACTGCTCCCCATGTTATATGTTTTATGTGTCGGTTTGTCTTTCTGTGTGATTAATGTTAGCTCTTTCACGAGCCTCGATCTTGTATCCAAAAAAACAAAAAAAAACAACCCTTCAAGGCCCTGAGGCTCAAAAAGACCCAAAACACCCGAAGACCCAAAACACCCCGGACACCCAAAGCACCCCGGAGACCCAAAACAACCCGGAGACCCAAGACACCCCGGAGACCCAAGACACCCCGGAGACCCAAGACACCCCGGAGACCCAAAACACCCCGGAGACCCAAAACACCCCGGAGACCCAAAACACCCCGGAGACCCAAAACACCCCGAAGACCCAAAAGACCCTTAAAGACCAAGAAGAACCAAAAGATCCTTAAGATCCAAAAGACCCTGAAGACCCTTAAGACCCAAAAGCCTCTGAAGACACCAAAGACACCAAAGACCCAAAAGACCCTGAAGACCCAAAACACCTCAAAGACCCAAAATACCCTTAAAGGCCCAGAGGATCCAAAAGACCCTGAAGACCCAAATGGCCCTGAAGACCCAAAACACCATGAAGACCCAAAAGACACCAAAATGGTCAAATATGCCTACCCCTCTGAAACAATGTGTGGTGAGGCGTGCGGAGCGCGCCGAGTCACGCTAGTTTCTCTGAAGGAAAGACCTAGACTTTTAAGGGTTATATAATGGTCTGTCTGTCTTCCTTTGTTAATTGCCTTTTTCTCACCATTATGATAGCAATATACTACTTCCTGCAGTGCAATATTGTCCAAATAATGCTTCAGAGGGTGTAATAACAGTCTGTTCCAATACTGCTTTTATACAGACAGGGGGTTTGTAATCAAGTAATCAGCAGAGGTTGGGACACCTGTAGGAATTGTTTGCATCAACTTTCAAGGCTTCATTTACTTACATTGCTGCAGAACAGCTGTAAGTTGTTAACCCATTACTTGTTCCCTGAAGAAGGCCATTTTTTTTTTTACAATATAACTGTGCAATTTACATTATTTTCCCGTTTTTGCTAACCTGGACTTTTTTTTTTTTTTTTAATCTTGAGCAGTTTACTGCTTACCTTTGTACCATTTCAGGTTATTCACTGGACTTGAATTGCTTAAATTTCAATAAAAACTGGAAAAATTGAGGTGTTCTAAAACTTTTGACCGGTAGTGTATGTATTATCAATGCTGTCGAACCTGAATTGGAACACGAACCAGCTGCAACTTAGTCGTACAGTACATTGGCTCTGAAATTGGCTAAATGTATGGAATTTTGTCCCAATCGCGCATGCGCAGATGTTGTTGTTAGTATGTCTGCCTGTTTGGCAGACAACCAAAATTGAGAATCATTCCAAACAGGAAACTTACTGTTTCAGAGACATTATAAAGAAGACAAACAACAAGGATGAATCACTAATTTAACGTTATAAATATGGTGGTTTAAAAGACGCTGCAACAGCAGCAGTAAACTTATGAAAACAGCTTTTAAAACATTTATTTTATATCAATTGAATTATGTACTGGGACAGTGTAGAATACAAATCGCCGTCTTTGCACTTTCAAAAATATTCCACTTAGCAGTACTTGGACAAAATATTTACTCTGTCTCCTGCCCTGAGGGCAGAATAACTGAGATTCAGCATTCAGACAAACATGGCTGAACTTAGTACAATGGTCATTACAATGTTGTGATGCCATTGTTTCACAAGAAGTAGGAGACTGCATGATAACAGATGGGGTCTAGCATTGCCATCCATGAATACAGGTCTCGTGAGAATTGCAGGGTTGTCAAAATGTGGAACAACAACATGATCCAAAATGTCCCGATGTGACTTTTCACCAGTCAGGTTACCCTGTGCAGTGACAAGGTCGGTGTTACAATCATAACAAACAGCCCACAGATTCACCACTGAAAGGGATGGACCCTACAATGTTCTTGAGTGTATTGGCTGTGTTATGTTGCGGCTAAACCAGGGTTATACCATCAGTCACATGCAGAAGAAATTGGCTCTCATCAACCAATCACTTTCACATTGGCTCACCTTCACTCTTTTATCCCGCTTTTTTTCCCGCCTCTGGAATAAACTCCCACACTCCCTTCAATCCCACTCCTCCCTCCAGGTCTTTAAAACAGCTGTTCACCACCATCTGTTATCTTCCCCCATCCAAAACCTTGATCTTTTCTACCCCTGTTAATACACCCCAAATCCACCTCTTTCAATCTCTGACTTCATTCCTGAAATTCCTAGTAGTGTCAATTTGTTTTATATTGTGTACCCCTTCCCTTCCCCCAACCCACCCCCCCCCCCTCCCCACCCCCGGCCCTCTCCCTTCCACTGATCTCCCGATGTCCCTGTTCTCTACTTGCTTGTGTGCTTCTCTCTCTCCCCATCTTGTCTCATCCTCCCTTTATTGTTTTGTGTCCGTTTATGTTTTTTGTGTTTTATGTGCTAATGTGTGTTTAATGTGTGAGCTCTTACACGAGCCTCGATCTTAAATTTCCAAAAAAAAAAAAGGGTCTTCCTCCAGGAAACAAGATTCCAGTGTTTACATGCCTGGCACCATGTTCAATCAGGCTGATTTTTGTTCTGAGGTGAGAAGAGGACATCTTATCGGTCTCGTGGCGTTTTAGCCTGCAGCATGAAGCCAGTCTGGTTATCCTGGATAACCTCCGAGGGAGATCCATTCATGCTGCAACACTGTGCAGGTAGAAAAATGAATATGTCTGACAAGAATGAGAATTGCATTTTCTCTGTTAGAGGTCACCCTGAGTCATCCATATCGAGGTCTATCTTCAACATCATTGGTCTGTTGATGTTTGCAGACAATTACGCAGATAACAGCCTGATGGAAGCCAAGTGGACATCCAGTTTCACTATATAACACGGCAGGATCCAATTAATTTGCCATTTTGGGGTTCACAAAGTCTTTGACTGTATATGCCATAGTCGAAACAGTCTGCCATTGGAAGTGTGTAATGATACCATTATCTTCCCCAAACATTAACCAGATGAAAACGTATTTTCAAGTTACTCCTACCATACTCGACCTGCTGGTTGTGCAAAATTGCCTTAGCCTGGTGATGAATGGGAAATACAGTAAGTGCATGTAGGGATCTTTCATTTTTGTTTGAAAAAATAAAATCTAATTTGATTCAATTATTTTCACAAACATAATTCATTTGTTGGCATGCTGAGAGCTAACCTAAACTTTTTTCTTGCGTGATGTGTGATCAGAAAGTCAGTTCTCCAACCTGACAACCTGAGGATCACTGTGACAGCAACATCAACAGCTACGCTATAATAACGCAGAGGTAAATTTATTTGCATAACAAGCAACACTTGTTGACAAAGTGTGTGGTAATCTCCATGCTGGGACTCCACAAATGGAAGTGCATGTTTGTATGTATGTATGTACCGGTATGCATGCATTTTGCCAAGCTGCATGGTTTGGATTGTGGTGCACACATATACTAGTGGGGTCACCTGTGGGAATCCCACGGGCATGGACGTGTGTGACATTTCGACATATTGAGTTACATGCTGCACCTGCACATTCAGTTTCACCAAATGGTTACTGCCAATTTATCAGATCCACAAATGATGTCATCTACACAATGTATTTACTTCTGATAACATGTGAATGCATGTGCGTGCACATGGGAAATACAGTTTGAAATGTGTTATTACATCTCATATAAAATGTGACTTTAAGAGCTCAAATCCTCTCCCTCCCCACCCCCATCCCTCCCACATCATGCACACTGCACCAGGGAGTGGATCATCCACAGGGGAGTGGGTCACACACACACACACACACACACACACACACACACACACACACACACACACACACCTGGGGGAGTGAGACACACATACACACACACACACATATATATATATATATTGTTGTGGTTTTGCGTTTGTACAATAAAGGTTTATTTTCCCCCTCATAGTTTAGTCACACTACAACACGTAGCCTCGCGATAGTTCAGTTATTTCTTAGTATGTGTTAGCATAGTCCTTTTCCTGTGTTAGTCTTGCATTGAGTAGAAAAATGAGAGTTAGGAAATTTAGAAAGTTAGAAAAATTCCCTCCAATGCCTTATGCTGCCTTGATACTTTGGCTTTTGGCACGAAATAACACGAGGTCGGGCCTGGCAAGTCGATCCAGGCCGAAGGAAGGTGGAGCAGGGAGAGTGGGAGTGACGGTAAGCACGAGCCGCCAATCAGGGCTCAAGGGAGTGGCTTAGCACTGCGTCCGAAGGTGTGTTTTGGAACATTAGAGCGAGCTAAGGGGGTTGGCAATATAACCCGTTGCGCAAAGCCCCCCACCTGAGTTATGGGGAAAGGCGCTCTGTTGAAACAAGTTGTGAGAACGGCATGCGCTGGGTTGTGAACAGGTTCTGAGGGAGGTGCGCTGAACCAAAGAGAGAGAGAAGATGCGCATGAACCAAGTTATAAGGCGCTCTTACAAATTAGACGCTCCGTTGAGCTTGAGGCAGAACCTCCATTGAGTTGCGCGAGTGTGAGCGCGCCGTTAATTAATCACGCTGTGAGAAACCGCAAAGCCTGGCGAGAGACACGTACATTTTCCCACCTGCCTGCTCTGCCCTTTGTTCGAGAGACGCGCTGCAAGGATCCCTCCCGCCACCTGCTTGCCTTCATCAAGGGACGTGTTGTGACCGGGGAGAGCCACGCCGGGCGAAGCCGTTCCTGGACGAACAAGTCGGTGCGTTCAACACCTGAACATAATCCTTTCTTCATTTCCCCCTGTGAGTGTGATCGGGCCCGTGTCCGTGGATAAGTTAAGACTGTATAAGACTGCTCTGTGTCTCTGCTTTCTACCGATCCTTGTGCATAATAGTGTGAATAATTATTAAACCTGTGTTCTTCCTTTTATTCGACAGTCCCGTCCCTTCCATCTATTGACTAAGCATGGTACGAATAAAACCGCTCGAATCGGGTTCCAATACCAGAGATCTGCACGGGCCACGTGGTACGTCATCCGCTCGGACGTACTCAAATTACGCGTGGCTCGTGCGAGGCTTGATTCCAGCTTTCGCGGCGGCACAGGTATTTAGGTACGTGCAAGAATTGTCCCGGAACCCTACCATGCGTCTGCCCGGGAGGGGCGATTCAAGTCTCTCGGTTGCAATGATCCAAAAAGAACAATGGGCTTAATCTCCCCTTGGTAAGGGCAGGAGGGTCGCATGAAAACCATAACATTTGGTAGTCAGGAGTGGGATTTGGAACCCTGGAAAAAATTTTGGACACCAAATTGTACATATTGGCCGTAACATTTGCGTCCGGGAGTGGGATTGGACCAGGAGTGCGCTTCACGCACCCGAAAATTATGAGCGGACGAAATTTAGTCTAAGAATCAAATTTATATTCGTACCATGGCTGGCCAAGGCGGTCAAATGCCGGTGGGGGTTGAAATAGAAGAAGAGGAATTAATGACCCAGGACCCACAGGAAGAACTGGTAGACGAAGGGAGAATTGATGAGGGTGCGGTAGCTGGCGAAGAAAATGGCGGCGCCTCGCATATGGCGGCGAGAGCCGAGCACGCGGCGCCAGGGGGTTCAGACCTGCACTTACTCCTAACTCAATTCATGGCATCCATAAAAAGGGAAGGGGACAAATCAAAAAGGGAAATAATTGCGAACATTGAGGCCCAAAAGGACGAAATTCAGGGGAATAAATAGTAACATAAATGGGAAAATGGACACCCAAGAGATTAAATTGAAAGAAATGGGGGACAGAACCACCCAGGAATTGGAAAAAATGATGGCAGCGTCAAAGAAGGACATGAAAAAGGTGGGGGAGGACATAAGGCGCGGGTTGAGCGAGGAGGTCGCAATGGGGCACGATGAGGTGACGCGCTGTGAGGAATGCGAAGGAGTGAGGTAGAGCAGAGGGCAGCTAAATTGATCGGGGATTGGAGGTCGCGACACGGAGTGTAGAGGAACCGACGAGGGTTGAATTAGAAAAAGAAATGATTGAAATTGGGGCCGAAGAGATGGTAGAAGCAGAAAATAAATCGCAGGAGGTAGAAATGGAACCCGCGCAAAGTCTGTATTTGCATCATGATTCCATGCTTGCTAACCCCAATAACGGTTTACAGGTGCTGGCGGAAAAGCCGGGGAAGGAGGACCCCGAGGTGAGTGGGAAATATGGCGCGAATGTGTTTGGCGCGAAAGGGTTTTTGGCGCGCTTGGGACAGACGAAACCCGGGCGGTCGCGGAAGGTCCATTGTGCGGTGTACGAGGGTGACTGGTGCGCGTGTGAGAGAAAAGTGTGCGCCGAGGTGTGAGAGAGAAAAGTGTGTGCCAGAGTGTGCGGTGATGGCGAGTGTAACGGGAGAGTGTGTTACAGAGTGTGTGCAGGAGTGTACACCTGAGCGTGTTGCAGAGTGTGTGCAGGAGTGCACACCCGGGGGTGTTACGGAGTGTGTAACAGAAAAGTGTGTAATGGAGCTTGTGAAAGGCGTGAGTGCGCCTAGGTGTGCAGGTGTGAATACGGTGTGTGAGGGAGAATGCACACCAGAGGACGTGGAAGGAGAGTGTGCGGTAGCGGAGTGTATGGGAGGCGCGGGGACACCTGGGTGTGCGAGTGCAGAGTGGGTCGCGAGTGGTGAGAACACGGCTCAAGCATCGACACCGACCGGCGTAGCGTTTAGCGCGACGGATAGCCGACGTGAGCCCTCGGTGAGTTGTGTGCAGCAGGGACCAGCGGGGATCGGTGCCGCCGCCGTTTCACAAGGACCGCCGTGCACGACCCGTGCCGGCCCCCGCACTGTATGGTTGGTGCCAAGCCGTGGCGGAAAAGGCAATCGGCGAGGTTCAAGGGGAGGTAGGAGATTTCGGAGCTGCACACCCTGGCAGGTGCGGTGCTCCGACCGTGGGCGGTTGGGCCACCGTGTGTGGGACCGCGAGGCCCCGCACAGGGATGGAGCTCTGCACCTTGGCCCATCCATACCTCCCACTTTGGATCGAAAATGCCGGACGGACACCCCATACAGGAGACAAACCACCCAAATGGATCGCTCGGACCTGTGAGGTTGAGCCGTGACAATGCATCTCCATAAATGGAGGCTCGAGTGTAGCGGACAGATGAGAGTAGTGTACCCTACGTGGATGAATGTTAGTCTGACCATTCCTCACACGGCCAGGGTCCATGAGCATTAGTTTATGGGGATGGCAGTGACAGGCACATGGGGGTGCCAACAATGGTTACCTCCATGGGGCACCGAAGCTAGCCGAGGGAGGGCTAGGATAATGTTAGGGATTTAGAAGACCTTAGAGACATGAGAATTAAGTAGTGACATCTGACCTGTAGTGGGGACGTAGAGAGGTGAGATGGATGATAATGACGAAGGGAGTGCATAGTGTAACGGGACGACGGGGAAGCACGAGTATTAGGGGGAGTAGTTAGCTAGATGATGCTGTGTGTGTGAGAAATTGTGAGTAAAACAAATAGAATTGTGTTGAAGTGTATGGAAAGAGGTGTGTGAGCACAAAAAGGTGTGCGAGGACAGAAGGTGTGAGAAATAAATGGTGTGTGAGAATATTTGGTGTGCAATGCTTGGTGTGGGAATAAAAGGTGTGGAATGCATGGTGCAAAGGAGTGAATGGGGGGAGATGGAACCCATTCATGGACGCCGGGGGTGGGTAGTGTAAAGTCAGGTAGTGGGCATAGCCAAAATTTGTATGGATATTGACACCTGTGGTGCGGGCATTAGCAAGTAGTGCTTTGTTGGGTGCATGAGTCAGTGAATGGCTGAGCGTGTGGCTTAATTGGTGCGTATGGTTATTGGGGCACTCCACCACTGATAGTTTGTCGGCCAGGTGAGGCCGCAGGTAGGCTCTGGGAGCCAGTTAGGGTAGTTGTGATTGGGGCCGGAGGATCCAAGGGAAGGACCCGGGTTGCCCAATGCCAAGGTGGGCATCAGGGGGGTAAAGAGCCAGGAGGGGCCTTCCGCAGTTTAGGTAGTCGCAGGAGCAGGTAAGCTCGGGTGGCGACTTCAGTGGCGGAGGTGCGCAGGTAGTTGGACCTGCTAGTGGAGCCACACGACCCAGCCCCGAAATTGTGCAAGGGCACAGAGTGAAAATTTGTGGGAGTGAGACCCAAATTTCAAGGGCACCACAGGGTGGACAATGGGAATTCGGGTTTTTAGAACTACATAGTTTTAAGAGGCCGATTGGCAGGGTACGACCCCGGGTAGGTTAAAAGTAAAATGTCAGTAGTGTAGTTAGGAAGAGAAATCCCTTCGCATCATCCACAGCCAGTCACCGAGGAGGACGAACGAATCTCCACACCAGGGCTTGGTAGGCCGTTTGTGTGGTAAAGACGCATCATGACGTAATGGGATATTGTGTTTGTTCCATTCCTTCCTTCCTGGGTGGGATTGGGAGACAAATTTGAATTAGAGGGGGATATGGAAGACAAGACATAGAGACGAATTTGTAAATACAATGAAGGGCTCGGGTAGTGTAAGTGTAAAAACAATAATTTACTGATGTATCTGTGATAAACTTAATTTAACTAGTTGATTGTTTTACCACTCTTACTCTCGTCCATAGATGTGATAATTATTCATAAGCATGTTTTATCAAACGGTTTTATTTATTTCTGTGATACATACTGTATTTATCTGTGATATGTGTTTTTAGTGTTACGTGACCTCAATCACATGGCATATATATATATATATAAACACACACATATATATACACACACACACACACACACACACACACACACACACACACACACACACACACACACACACACACACGCAT
Organism: Myxine glutinosa; assembly: GCF_964187855.1. Taxonomy (NCBI): domain Eukaryota; kingdom Metazoa; phylum Chordata; class Myxini; order Myxiniformes; family Myxinidae; genus Myxine; species Myxine glutinosa. Next base: position 84,616,467 of record NC_136263.1, on the reverse strand, counting down.
CTTGTTTTTTTATTTTTGTTTCTCACAATTCTATCTCTTATGGTTTTCAAATCTTATGTCCAATGATGCTCCGATTCTTATGTCCAATTACACACACACAGGGGATTATAAACGCGAGTGGCAACAGGTAAATGATGCACCGCCTTTCTCCCCACGTGCAGAGTACCTAATTGTAACTTGTTATTGTGACTACGTCTAAAGAATGAAACATTCCGACGATATAAAGAGTACAGCTCAAATGGAAATGTCCCTTGGAAAAAAGTATTTTGGGCAGTGTATAAGAACATAACATTGCACCTTTGTGTCCCAAGAAAACCCAAGTTACTTTTTTAGTTACAGCAGACAAAATGACATTTTTAAAATTAAAGTTTTCAAATAAACTTATTTAAAGTGTACCTGGAAATAACGTATAAAATAAGAACGAAAAAATATCTCTCAGCAATTTCCCATCTGTTAATTTATTTATTTTACATATGTGAATAACACGTCCATGCACACGTGAAATGGAGTTTGTTTATTCATTCTGGATGTGAACACGATGTTGAAAACTGTTGTGAAAACAAAAAAAAAAGATTGATGGAATGAATGGAAGTTTAAACAGGTTTACCTTTACTTCCAGATAATAATGATGAATGAAATAGGAACGAAGGAATATATGTCGGCATCATTGTTGACATTTTTGTGACGACTGTCATCAAACGGAAAGTAATATATCTTAACGGAAAAGAAAAAGCGAATTTTTAATTTATGTTGTGGCGGACACATTGTCAATGGGCAATCATTCCGCGCACCAGTGGGTAGCGCGAGCGTCCGGGCGTGGCAGCGCAGCTCGGGCCACGCCCGGGGCAAGGGCGTCACGAGGCGCAGGGTGGAACTGAGGACATGCCCCGCCTTTCGGCCGAACGGCCACGCCCGGGGGCAAGGCGTGGCCTTGGGACATATATGCGGGCTCGATAGTCGAGCCCGCCCAGTGCTTACGTGTGAGCTGTGAATAAAGCATTTCATTTTGTACAACGCGTGGTGGCCTACCTTCTTGGCAAACGAATCGTGTGTGCACAGCACCACACAGGTGACCTCGACTGGTTCAGCCGCAGCCGACCCCCGAATGCGCCATGGCTACCAACGCTGTCGCCGTCAAACTCCCGGAGTTCTGGGAAGCGCAAGCCAACGTTTGGTTTGTGCAGGCCGAAGCTCAATTCCAGCTCTGGGGCATCACGGCGGACGAGACCATGTACTACCACGTGGTCGCCGCCCTTGGGCCCGGCACTGCCACCCGCGTCGTGTCCATCCTTCGGCGCCCGCCGGGCGACCACAAGTATGCAGCGCTCAAACGTCTCCTCCTCGCCACATTCAGGCTCACGGAGGTCGAACGCGCCGACCGCCTCCTGGACCTTCCCGCCCTCGGCGACACACGACCGTCCGTTCGGATGGATTTTATGCTGCCCCTTCTTGGAGACCAGCACCCGGATTTCCTGTTCCGAGCGCTTTTCCTCTGCCAGCTTCCTGTGCAGGTGCGCCTCGCGCTGGCCAGTTCAAAAATAACGGAAACCCGCGCCCTGGCCGGAGAGGCCGACAAATTTTTTGCGGCCTGCGACACGCAGTCGGTGTACGGTGCTGCCGTAGTGGATCCCGGAGCGGAGGCTACAGCGCCCCTTGCTTCCCTCGCGGCTGCTGCTATGCCCCGCCCACTACCGCCGCTGCCACCACCACCGCCGCTGGCACGGCCGACGCGGCTGCCACCGCCGCAAACCTGGTGCTACTATCATGCCAGGTTTGGCCGCAAGGCTAGAACGTGCCGCCCGCCGTGTTCTTTCGACGGGTCGGGAAATGACCGGGCCGGCGCTCACTTGCGGCCATGAGTGTCGGCCATTCCGGCAGCCCCCCTGTTCATCAACGACACCTCGTTGGGTCGTCGTTTTCTGTGCGACACGGGAGCGCAGGTAAGCGTCCTCCCTGCCTCCGCGTCCGACAAGCAAGCCGCGGGCCGGGGCCCCGCCTTTCTCGCCGCCAACGGAACACCCATCCGCACATTCGGGAAGCATTGCCTCTCACTGCGGTTCAGAGGGCAGCGCTTCCAATGGTCGTTCGTCACCGCCAGCGTGCCAATGGCCCTGCTCGGTGCGGACTTCCTTTGTGTACATGGGCTGTTGGTGGACGTTAAGCGTCGACGTCTCGTCCAGGCCGAAACCTTCAGCTTGTTCGCTGAGCAGCTCGTTGAGCAGCTCGCTGAGCGGCTCACCGAGCGGCTTGCCAAGCGGCTTGCTGAGTGGTTCCATCCCGGCAAGGTTAGTCTGTACGCTTCCGGCAGCGGACGAGTTTACCCGCCTCCTAGCCAGTTTCCCGGCACTCACGCGGCCCACCTTTTCAGCGGTGGCCGTCAAACACGGCGCGCCCGGGCGTAGACCGTCGGACCACCGGTCTACGCCCGGGCGCGCCGCCTCGACCCCACGTAGCTCGCCGTGGCGAAAGCGGCGTTCGCCACGCTGGAGCGGCTGGGCATCGTACGACGCTCCAACAGCACATGGGCCTGTCCTCTGCACATTGTGCCCAAGCCCGGCGGCGGATGGCGGCCGTGCGGTGACTACCGCCGGCTCAACGATGCCACCACCCCCGACCGCTACCCGGTCCCGCATCTTCAGGACTTTTCCGCCCGGTTGGCAAACACGACCGTGTTCTCCAAGGTGGACCTCATCCGGGGCTACCACCAGGTCCCCGTCCAACCGGACGATGTACCAAAGACGGCCGTCATCACCCCTTTCGGCCTCTTTGAGTTCCTGCGGATGCCTTTTGGGTTGAAAAATGCGGCCCAGGTGTTCCAGCGGCTCATGGACAGCATCTTGCGTGACTTACCTTTCATCTACGTCTACCTGGATGACATCCTAGTCGCGATCGTGTCCCGGGAGGAGCACCTGCTCCACCTCCGCACGCTCTTCGAACGCCTGGGCCAGCATAGCCTGATAATCAACCCCGCGAAGTGCCGTTTCGGCGTCACCGCCAATGACCTCTTGGGGCACTGCATCACCAGGCACGGAGCCATCCCTTTACCGGCCAAGGTGGAGGCGGTCAGGAGTTTCCCGTGCCCCCGCACGATCAAGGGGCTCCAGGAATTCCTGGGCATGGTGAATTTTTATCACCGCTTCGTGCCCCGCCTCGCCCAGCTCCTGCACCCCCTGCACGAGGCCCTCCGGGGGAAGCCGGGCAAATGTGACATCGCCTGGACGGAGCCGATGGCCGCGGCGTTTGCGGGCGCAAATCTGGCCTTGGCCAACGCCACCATGCTGGCACACCCGGCGCCCGATGCACCAATCACCCTCACCACCGACGCGTCAGACTACGCGGTGGGCATGGTGCACGAGCATTGGGTGCGTGGTGCTTGGCAGCCGCTGGCGTTTTTTAGCCGGCAGCTTCGCCAGCACGAACGCCGCTACAGCACCTTCGACCGCGAGCTGCTCGGGCTCCACCTGGCGGTCCGACACTTCCGCCATCTGCTCGAAGGCCGCCCGTTCAAGGCTTTCCTCGATCACAAGCCCCTTGTGTTCGCGATGGCCAAGGTCGCCGAGCCATGGTCGGCCCGGCAGCAACGTCACCTCTCTGCCGTGTCCGAGTACACGACGGACATCCGTCATGTCGCAGGTAAAGACAACCCGGTGGCGGATTGCCTTTCCCGGTCCGTCGCACATGCGGTCCACCTCGGGATCGACTATGCCCGGATGGCGGAGGACCAGTCTGCCGACCCCGATGTCCAGGCCATGCGGACCGCCGTTACGGGCTTCCGAGTCACCGAGGTGCCATTCGACGTCGCGGGCACTGCCCTCTTGTGCGACGTCTCCCTCGGCCGGCCTCGCCCCATCGTGCCCGCTGGTTGGCAGCGCCCGGTTTTTGACACCATCCACGGCCTGTCCCACCCTGGCACGAAGGCCTCCCAGAAGCTCGTCGCGGCGAAGTTCGTCTGGCATGGCCTCAGGAAGAATGTCCGCGACTGGGCCAGGACGTGCCTCACATGCCAGCGTGCAAAGGCCCACCGCCACACCCAGGCCCCGTTGGCCCCGTTTACGGTGCCCGAGCGGCGGTTCGACCATGTCCACGTCGACTTGGTGGAACCTCTGCCCCCCTCGCAGGGTTTCACCCACCTCCTCACCATGGTGGACCGCACCACCCGGTGGCCGGAGGCCGTGCCATTGACGGCGACGGCTGCGGCTGACATCGCGCAAGCCTTCATCACCAGGTGGGTTGCCCGGTTCGGTGCCCCCTCGGACATCTCATCCGACCGTGGCTCCCAGTTCACCTCGGAGCTCTGGGGAGCGGTGGCATAAGGGCTCGGCGTCAAGCTGCACCGCACCACGGCCTACCACCCCCAGGCCAACGGCCTGTGCGAGCGCTTTCATCGCTCAGTGAAGGCCGCGCTCCGGGCCAGCCTCCGCGATGGCAGCTGGGCCGACAGGCTCCCCTGGGTCCTGCTGGGCCTCAGGACGGCGCCCAAGGACGACCTGCGCACGTCCTCGGCGGAGCTGGTCTTCGGACAACCACTGCGGGTACCGGGCGAATTTATCCCTGACTCCACGGCTCCTTGGTCCACGGCGCAACAGCGCTCCACCCTGCAGGAGACCACCAGGAGGTTCGCCCCGGTGCCAATGGCACACCACGGTTGCCGGTCCTCCCACGTCGCCCTGGAGCTCCGCACGGCGGAGTACGTTTTCGTCCGGCATGACGCCCACCGGGCACCGCTGCAGCCCCTGTACGACGGGCCCTTCCGCGTGTTGGAGACCGCAAATATTTCACCGTGGACATCGGCGGTACTCCGGATCATATCTCCATGGACCGCCTCAAGCCGGCCCACCTCGATCTGAACCACCCCCCGCAAGCAGCTCTGCCTCCGCGTTGAGGCCGCCCCCCGGCGGTCAGACCCCCGGCACCCCCAAGCCCCGCCGTCCCACTACCCCCCAGCCCTGCACGCATCGCCAGAGGGCATTTCAGCCAGGTCATCCGGCTTCCCCGCAAGCTCACCCTTCAGGTGCGCGGGAATTCTGGGGGGGGGGGGGGGGGAGTGTGGCGGACACATTGTCAATGGGCAATAATTCCGCGCACCAGTGGGTGGCGCGAGCATCCGGGCATGGAAGCGCAGCTCGGGCCACGCCCGGGGCGAGGGCGTCACGAGGCGCAGGGTGGAACTGAGGACATGCCCCGCCTTTTGGCCGAACGGCCATGCCCGGGGGCAAGGCGTGGCCTCGGGACATATATGCGGGCTCGATAGTCGAGCACGCCCAGTGCTTACGTGCGAGCTGTGAATAAAGCATTTCAGTTTGTACAACGTGTGGTGGCCTACCTTCATGGCAAACACGTGCAAACACGTGCGACACGTGTGACATTTTGAGCTATTTGGGCGGTGTATGATACATCGTGCTGCGATTTTTTATATATCTCGGCATTTTCCCGTGTGTGCATGAATTTTCTCAATTATTGCAGACACCGAGTCTAAAACCATCGATAAAAATGAAATGGGATGGTGAGTTACATTGGAGATAAAGGCGTGAGAGAGTGTCAATGGCCTTTATGTGATACACCTTTGAAAATGCATTTCGTTCTATAAACGGAAACTTTCATCGGATTTTATACCGGTTTTTTTTTTCAACCCAGTCTACAACCATGTTAGCGACTGTTAAAAATGTAATGAGATATCGAATTAGAGTTGAAATAAAACTGTGAGAGAGAGCAAGACACCACGGGCCTAACAAAACAAGCCTCACAGCTATGCGAGTAAATAAAATGGTGGATATTTGTTTTTTAACCCTCTTCCAGAATGGGTGGAGCTACTCTCTCAACGGAGGAAGCCATACCCCCTGAAAGACTCACAGACAGGATCACCTATGGAGAATATCATATAGATATGTATATGCCTAAAACCATCGATAAATATGAAATGAGATGGTGAGTTACATTGGAGATTGGAGATTGGAGAAAGGCGTGAGAGAGTGTCAATGGCCTTTATGTGATATGCTTTTGAAAATGCATTTCGTTCTATAAACGGAAACATTCATCGGATTTTATTCCCGTTTTTTTTCAACCGAGTCTACAACCATGTTAGCGACTGTTAAAAATGAAATGAGATATCGAATTAGAGTTGAAATAAAACTGTGAGAGAGAGCAAGACACCACGGGCCTAACAAAACAGGCCTCAAAGCTATGTGAGTAAATAAAATGGTGGATATTTGTTTTTGAACCCTCTTCCATAATGGGTGGAGCTACTCTCTCAACGGAGGAGGCCATAACCCCTGACAGACTCCCAGACAGGTCACCTATGGAGAATATAATATAGATATGTATATGCAGTATGTGCATAGAGTGGACATACATATATACACACACATACTGCATATATATGTATGTGTATCTATCATTTATTTATTTATTTATTTATTTATTTATATTATATATATATATATATATTGTTGTGGATATGAGAATGTTTTTTTTGTTGTTGTTGTTATTGTGTAAATTGTTGTTAAAATATCGCCCTCCTTACTCCAGTGTTGTATAAAGGTCAAAGGGCGTTCCCGTAGTTAGTTCCATAAAGCATACATGAAGGACACCATAATATCCCTGTTCAGTAGTTTATTTCCTTATTATGTGTATTAGGGTAAGGCCTTGTCTTCCATTAAGATGACACTCCATTGCACCAAGTGAAATAAGAGTAGATTCCGTTCACATTCCCCTATAGTCAATTGCCAACTACATCCCCTCCAAGCCTCAATTGCCAACTGCACTGGGCAGTTTGTCAGGTTTGCTACAGCTGTGGGTTGTTGATTTCACCCCAAGACTCCATTAGCCATGAGGTGATCTCGAAGCCGAAGGTGGGACGAGTCGGCCCAGCGCCGGGAACAAGGCGTGGCCTTGCCAACGCCTCCTCTAAGGGCGGGGTCGGGAGGTCGCGCGACCAACCAGGGCCGAGGTGAGCTCACCGATGGGCGTGTCCTGGACACCAGCGGCTTGATCGCCTGAGGCGCTATAAAGAGCGCGCGTGGAAGCCTTTGAGGAGAGACGTGCAAAGAGAGGTGCGTCAGAGAGTTGGCAGTACACAAGCAGCGCAGAGCAGAGAGGAGGGAGAAGGAGTTCTGAGAGCAAGCATTGAGAGAGAGTCCTGAGAGCAAGCAAGGGGAGTACCACGAGCAGTACCAGCAGCTTTAAACTCCACAAAGCAGCGTTGGCTCCACTAGGCAGCTTCAACTCGACCGGCGGAGCTCGTCCCGCGGCAGCTCGCACGACCGCAGCTTGGGCGTTGACGGTGGTGCCGACCGAGGCCGCGGAGGAACGGAACTGCCGCTCCCGGCCCGACCATGACCCAGTTCCAGTGGACCTTCCTCTCCCTCCAGCCATCCACCTCCTGCCATTCCTATCATCATTCCCCGCGTGAGTCTGTCTTTTGTTTGTTCTGTCCTGGGTTTAATTAAGACTGTAAGTAAGCTAGCGTTGCACTGTGTCTCTGAGTTCTTCTGTATATTATTTTATTATCTTTCCTTCTCCTTGGTTTTTTTGGTCTTGTAAAAAGTAAATAAATTTTATTTGTATTCCTTACCCTTTGTCTTTCTACCTCTTCACATCCTTCGCTTTAGTCTTTTCCCCATTGAATATCTGTGGCGCGATTCGGCCAACGTTCAGGAATCGGGTTAGTCGGGGTAACTGTTAGGGCCGCGGCGCCATCCGCTCGGCAAATCACCATCTTATCCGCGGTCCGTAACAATATATATATATATATATATATATATATATACATATATATATATATATATATATATATATATATATATATATATATATATATATATATATATATATATATACTGTATGTATATACATATGTATATATAGTGGGGCAACTTAGCATAACAATTGTGCATTTTGTGAGGAAAGCACCAAATTTGGCAGACTAGTAGACTATCCTATTATGAACAGATTTGGATATTGGGCCATCTCAAATTCAGCCCCTAATGGCTGTGGCAGCCATTTTCCAAAATGACACCTTCAGCTTGTTCCGACGAATTGCATCATCAATTGGCTTTGTCCTTTCCACCAGGCATTCTCTGGTGAAAGCCTGGAACTGCTCTTGGCCAATCTTCTTCACATTCCTGACAGTCTCAACTGCAGCAGGACCTGCAATTTCCTTTGTGTCAAGGACAACCAGATCCATGCTCTCTTCCTCAAAGGGGTTGCCAAGCTCTTCTATGACGCTGACAAGGGCGCGGACATCCTTGGCGAAAGAGGTCTGCACACTTGGTGTCTGGTCGTGATGACGTGTGTCCTCTCACCTCCCCCAGTGTTGATGGCCATCTTGGAACTCTTCTATGGCCCTGGCAACTTCTGGCCCGGCAATCATCCAACGCCGCAGGGCACTTGGGTTGTCAGTGAGGCCGACTGCTCCACCATATCCTTTGATGCAGGCGTTATTCTGTTCATGCGCCTGGTCGATTGGGATCGAAGAGAACACCTTCTTCGTCTTCTGTACAGTGAAGTTGCCAGCCCTGAATTCTCTGGCTACATCTGGGTGCTTCATTGGGAGTGCAACCGTGTCCCTCAGGTGAACAGGGACCCACCTGGCATAGTGTGTGTGGTCTAAGGCATGGAACCATGGGACCAGTTCCGTCAGGGCATCAAGGTACATCGTGAATGAAGCCTGCCGCAGAGAACGCACGTAGACCAGTGCCAACATCTCTAGTTCCAGCACAGTTGCCCAGTACTGAAAGTTGGGAATGTCTTCTCCTCTCTGGTGACACCAGTCTTCGAACTCAGGCAGGTCTTCTGCATCATCAGCATATGTCATACAGTGGCGTTCATACGCACGGTGTTGCAGGATGTGCAGTGCCGCTGCAGTGATTTGATGAGCTCTTCTTGTGCGGGTGACGTGGGCAGCACGCAAGAAGGAGTCGGCCGTCCCTGGCGTTGCAATCTCAGCTTGCAAATCTGCAAAATCTGCAAATCTTGCAAAAATCAAATCTCTGAATCTGAGATGGCCCAATATCCAGATCTTTTCATAATATGATAGTCTACTAGTGTGCCACATTTGGTGCTTTCCTCACAAAATGCACAATTGTTATGCTATATTTAGCTTAGCTGCCGGACTAATACAGATTGTTGGTTCTGCTATGGTAGTTTGTTTGCAAGGGTCATGCTGGGTGGTTTGCCATCCCTCTTGCAGCAGTAGTTTGGGCAGGAATTTGCAATTTGGCCATGGTGTCAGTGATAGCTCACCTTTTCTTTGCAAAGGACATCATTAGCTCTTTATCATTCACCAACTAATACCGGCAGACGGGGCGCCCAGTTTAACGTCCATGTGAGGGACGGAATACACATTGATGACTCACCCAGCATTTGAAACACCAGAATGACAGTTTTTAGCTTGGCTGGGATTCAAACCCAGGCTAAAAGGCTCAGAGATGAGTGTGCATACCTCTTGGTCATCCTTCCAGCCAATACTTTTAAATAACCGTTATGCCATTGTTGGTTAAAAAAAATTCTCAATGTCTTGAATGAGCCTACAAACAAGACGTTGACAAATGCTGATTTTATGTCCACGACCATGCCTCCTTTAGAATTATTTTTACATCCATACACTTCACATTTTGGTCGAGTGTTCATGATTGTACTGCTTCCCTGGCCCTTTAGTAGTCTGGGAATTACATGTCATGCTGATGGAAAGTCAACCAATTTGGATCATTAGTTCAGGGAGCTGATAAGTGCAGGCGCTGTTTCACTATCCTCCCCATGAGATCAGATCATTATCACAGGATAAAATGGTTTCAGCAATGGACAGACTGATGATTTATTGACTAGTGAGGCATTCTGATAAATTTACAATTGCTGATTGTCAAACAAGCTTTACTTTATTGATCTTATACAATCAGGTAAACAGGCACTTATGAAAAGGCCAGGAATCTGGAAAGATTGTGCAATAGACAGATAAGCGAGCTTGTTGAATTCCACCCTTCAGCAGTCACGAAGCAATCTGCAACACACAAAGACCTGGGGACACATACAAGATGCCCTCCCTCTTTCCTCAATGCACAGTCCATTTTCTATGAGCATAATTTGCAACCTGCTATAATCTGCAGATAGAATGATTGGTTGGGGGATGAAATGTTCTGGTTGAGTTCTAAGTAAAATGGCTCAAGGCAAATTGATAAATGTCGGTAATAATGGAACTTAATTTGATGCCCTTCAAAGTTTGGTGAAACAGGTGAAATGCCTGAGCTGTTCTGAAATATTTTCCTGCATCATTGGGGAAACTAAAATTACATTGGCACAGTAGGTAAGAGAAATTGTACGCTCAGTATTTCTTTTTCAAGATTATGTTAAGAATGAAGACAATTTTCTTACTAATGTATACAAGTATTTATTTACCTAAGGGCTGGTAGGATAGCATGTAGGTATTCACACTAACCTTTGAGCTGTCCAACCTGGGTTATAATCTCGACTCACCTACAAACTGTCACCCTTGTGTATTGCGTGCAGACCGATTCACCAATCAGTACGCCTGCCATCGCATGGAAATTAAGCCAGGGGACCCGACTACCACCACTGGTTGTTGTTGGGCAATGAAGATCACGCGATGTCTTTCACAAAGCATAGGTGAGTTACATTTACATTTAACTCACTGGTCAAGGTAATTGCAATTTACTAATTTTATTTACAATTTAATAATTTTATAATTATTTATAATTAGTTAATAAATACAAAAAAAATTGTATACAAAGTGTAGGCTTGTGTAAGAGCAACACATAAAACACAAGGACATAAACAGAAAACACATAAAACGTATAACAAAGGGAGCGGGAGACAAAATGGGGGAATAATGTACATTTAATAATTTAATTAAATCCTTTATAATTATCTAATAAATTTTACATTAATAATACATTTACATTAAAATTTTGCATTGGAAGATTTGAGCCAAAAACCTTTCCCAGCTGATCTCGCAAGAACGTGGGAGTAATGGGGGCCATTAAATAAGTATTAGTAGCAGTAGTAGTAGTAATAGTAGTAGTAGCAACAGCAGTAGTAGTAGTAGTAATAGTAGTAGTAGCAACAGCAGTAGTAGTAGTAGTAGTAGTAGCAACAGCAGCATTAGCAACAGCAGTAGTAGTAGCAGTAGTAGTAATAGTAGTAGTAGCAACAGCAGTAGTAGTAGTAGTAATAGTAGTAGTAGAAACAGCAGTAGTAGTAGTAGTAGTAGTAGTAGTAGTATTAGTAGTAGTAGTAATAGTAGTAGTAATAGTAGTAGTAGCAACAGCAGCAGTAGCAACAGCAGTAGTCGTAGCAGTGGTAGTAGTAGTAGTAGTAGTAGTAGTAGTAGTAGTAGTAGTAGTAGTAGCAGTAGTAGTTGTAGCAGTAGTGGTAACAATAGTTGTAGCAGTAGTGGGAATAGTTGTAGTAGTAGTAGTAGTAGTAATAGTAGTGGCAGAGTAGTAGTAGTACTAGTAGTAGGAGTTGTCGTAGCAGTCGTGGTAATAGTAATGGCGTAGTAGTAGTAGTAGTAGTAGTAATAGTAGCAACAGCAGCAGTAGCAACAGCAGTAGTCGTAGCAGTGGTAGTAGTAGTAGTAGTAGTAGTAGCAACAGCAGTAGTAGTAGTTGTAGCAGTAGTGGTAATAGTGGTTGTAGCAGTAGTGGTAATAGTAGTAGTAGCAGTAGTAGTTGTAGCAGTAGTGGTAATAGTAGTTGTAGTAGTAGTAGTAGTAGCAGAGTAGTAGTAGTAGTAGTACTAGTAGTAGTAGTAGTAGGAGTTGTCGTAGCAGTCGTGGTAATAGTAATGGCGTAGTAGTAGTAGTAGCAACAGCAGTAGTAGTAGTAGTAGTAGTAGTAGTAGTAGTAGTAGTAGTAGTAGTAGTAATAGTAGCAACAGCAGCAGTAGCAACAGTAGTAGTAGTAGTAGTAGTAGTAGTAGTAGCAACAGCAGTAGTAGTAGTTGTAGCAGTAGTGGTAATAGTGGTTGTAGCAGTAGTGGTAATAGTAGTAGTAGCAGTAGTAGTTGTAGCAGTAGTGGTAACAATAGTTGTAGCAGTAGTGGTAATAGTAGTTGTAGTAGTAGCAGAGTAGTAGTAGTAGTAGTACTAGTAGTAGTAGTAGTAGGAGTTGTCGTAGCAGTCGTGGTAATAGTAATGGCGTAGTAGTAGTAGTAGTAGTAATAGTAGTGGCAGAGTGGTAGTAGTAGTAGTAGCAGCAGCAGCAGCAGTAGTAGAAGTTTTTATTTTCCTGAAAAAAAGAACATTTGTTAGGATCTATTTATGCCGAATCAAGCAAACTATCATTATGCTTTTACTTTTAATAACCTGTCTTTAACTTTTAAAATCTTCCTACTCACCTCCACCTACTTTGTTGTTCTCCTCTCTTGCCTGAGAAATTTATTTTTCTACATCGCATTCTTCTCTTCATTTATTTAAGACATGGTGACTCATCAGCATATAATCGAAACCTACAACTACCAACAATTTCGCTACTCTCTCCAGCATTATTGTACACCGCTCCTTTCCTATGCCACCTCCAGGCATTGCAAATCGTCATTGCCGGGCACCGAAGGGGGCTCGGCAGTGATGCACGCTGAAAGAGAGTACTCACTACTCAGTTTTCACTCTGGTTGTTTGTTGTACACCGCTCCTTTCCTATGCCATCTCCAGGCATTGCAAATCGTCATTGCCGGGCACCAAAGGGGGCTCGGCAGTGATGCACGCTGAAAGAGAGTACTTAGTTTTCACTCTGGTTTCTTGCTTTCTTGCTTTCTTTCTTGTTTGTTTGGTTGTCCGGGCGATATCTCAGCCATCCTTTGAGCTAGGAAGCTGAAATTTCGGCACAATAGTGAGAAAGTGCTTTGTCAAAAACAGTATTTTTTGTTTTTTGATTAATCAATAAATTGAAGAGTTATTTAATTATTAGCGATTAATTAAGTATTTATTTAATTAATCAAATTTCCTTTCTCTTCTGACCATTAACTCAGGCACCTTTTGAGTTAGGAAGCTGATATTTGGACATGCCAATGACCAGGTGATTTGGCTGCAAAGGATATTTTTGATTTATTAATTAATCAATTAATCGATTAATTATTTAATTATTCGATTAATGACAAAAAAAATTTTTTTTTTTTAGTTACAGATTCTGATGAAATAGTGGTAGTTTATGTGTTCTCTGACCAAATTGATTAATAATTTGATTTTTTTATGATTATTATTTATTTATTTTCATTATTAATCATTTATTTATTTTCTTTCTCATTTGGCCAATATCTCAGGCACCTTTTGAGCTGGGAAGCTAATATTTGGACATGAGTGACCAAGTGATGTGGCTATCAAGGATATTTTTGATTTATTGATTAATCATTTCATCTATTAATTATTTATTGATTAATCGATTAATTATTTATTGAGTAATCAATTAATTATTTAATTTTTTATAAATGACTTATTTAATTAAATTTCAAAAAGATACATCTTCGGATGAAGCACTAGTGGTTTAGTTATGCGATTAGCCAATTGATTATGAAAATATTTTGTGATAATCTTTTATTGATTTTAATTATACAATTAATCAATCAGTTAGTGTACACCTCTCCCTCCCAATGCAGCCTCAATGAGCTGCACTGCGGTATTGCCGGGCGCCGGAGGCCGGGCCAAGACCGGGCCCCGGCAATGCCGCGCTGCAGCATATTTAATTATTTGGCATGGGGCGGTGTACTTTGAATGTATGTGTACTTGTTTGTTTATTCCTTAATCTGTCGGTGCATTGGTTATAGCTGATGTCTGTCTGTAAACATTCCATCTTTCGTTATTTGGCTCTTCCATGAACTTCCAATATCATTAAACTCCATAAAACGTATTTGGAAAAGTGTAGACATTTGAACCAATACCCTGGATACATTGCAAAGTCTCACCTTGTGAACATCTTTACTCATGTGCCAAGCAAGCAACTCGTTTATTCAAACGGGGGGCGTTAAAATCCTTGGAACAATATTCTCCCAATTATCCAATCCATGCAACTATGATATTTTTCAAACCATAAGTACATATAATTGGTATGAAATAATTTCTCACTAATTATATATACCTATGTAGCGGTTACCGCTGGATGCACACAATCGCCTTGCACCGGCCAGAACACGGCCAGACGCGCCTCTCCCGGGCATGCCCGGACTCACTGTTCCCGGGCACGCCCGAACCTCCCGGGCACGCCCGGTCTCGTCTTTCCCGGGCATGTCCGCTCTCGCCTTTCCAGGGCTCGCCCAGAGCGTCCGGGCATGCCCGCTATCGCCTTTCCAGGGCTCCCCCAGAGCGTCCGGGCATGCTCGCTATCGCCTTTCCAGTGCTCGTCCAGAGCGCCCGGGCACGCCCAGCCTCGACTTGCCAGGCCGCAGCCAAACACGCCCGGGCAGGTCCAGACTCGCCTTTCCAAGGCTCGCCCTTGACACCCGGGCATGCCCGGTATAGCTTTTGCCGGGCAAACTTCCCGACATAAATGTGTATATATATTGCTGCCCGATAAACGGGCTTGTCAGAATACCTGAGCTGTTTTGTTTCAATAAAGCAACTCGGACGAATTCCGTCTTTGGTCGCGTCAATTCTTTCGACTCGCGTTGGAGCGCAGTTCCTTCATTGGTGACCTACCGACATGGACACGGCAGTGACGCTTAAACTGCCTACCTTCTGGGAGGCTCACGCGGCTGTTTGGTTCGCCCAGGCGGACTCCCAGTTCGCCCTGCGAGGCATCACCGCGGACGACACCCGCTTCCACCATGTTGTGGCGGCGCTCGGTTCCGCCACCGCGGCCCGCGCCTTGAGCCTCCTCGAGCACCCGCCGGCTGCTGACAAATACGACGCGCTGAAGACACTCCTCCTCGATGCTTTCGCCCTCTCACCGGCAGCACGCGCACGGCGCCTGCTCGCTCTGCCCAAGCAAGGCGACACGCGCCCGTCCGAGCGCATGGACTATATGCTCTCGTTGCTCGGTGAGCACTCTCCGGATTTTCTGTTCCGCGAGCTGTTCCTTCGCCAGCTGCCTCACCCGGTACGCCTCGCCCTGGCTGGCACGTTGATCACGGATTCCCGCGCCCTCGCCAGGGAAGCCGATAAGATCTCCTCGGCGGGCCTGCACATCGGCGCGGTTACCTGGAGCCCGCCGCCATCCGAGGCGACGCCCGAGCGCCCTGCGCGGTTGGAGGCCGAACTGCCGGTGCAACTGGCGGCCGCCACGCCGCACCGCCTGCTTCCGACACGACGGCCGGGACCTCCACCTGACCGGGCGTGGTGTTATTACCATGCCAGGTTCGGACACAAGGCTCGGACGTGCCGGCCCCCGTGCACTTTCGGCAGGTCGGGAAACGGCCGGGCCGGCGTTCATTCCCAGCCATGAGCGCCGGCCACTCGGGCAACTTGCTGTTTATTCGGGACAAAGCGTCTGGGCGGCGTTTCCTGTGTGACACCGGCGCCCAACTGAGCGTCATACCCGCCTCCGAGCAGGACAGGTGGGACGCCGTTTGCGGCCCCTCTTTGGTCGCTGCTAATGGCTCGGCCATACGCACTTTCGGCCCACGCGTCGTCACCCTCTGCTTCGGCAGCCAGCGTTTTCAATGGACTTTTGTTACCGCCAGCGTCCCCGTGGCTTTGCTGGGCGCTGACTTCCTCTGCGCGCACGGGCTGCTGGTCGACATCAAACGACGTCGCCTTGTCCACGCCGAGACCTTCAGCTCCCTGGCGTGCACAATGAGCAGCTCCGCGCCGACAGAACTGGCGTGCGCCCTCCCGGCAGCGAACGAGTTCACTCGCCTGCTCGCGGAATTCCCGGCCCTCACGCGGCCGACGTTTTCGGCTGTCGCGGTGCGGCACGGGATCGAGCACCACATACCCACTACGGGCCCGCCGGTCTACGCCAGGGCCCGCCGCCTCGACCCGGCCAAGCTCGCCGTGGCGAAGGCCGAGTTCAACGCGTTGGAGCACCTCGGCATCGTGCAGCGCTCCGATAGCGCGTGGGCCTCGCCACTGCACATCGTGCCAAAGCCGGGGGGTGGATGGCGCCCGTGTGGCGACTACCGCCGTCTCAACGACGCTACCACCCCCGACAGGTACCCGATCCCGCATATTCAGGACTTTTCTGCCTGTTTGGCAGGACGGGTCATCTTTTCGAAAATTGACCTGATACGGGGCTACCACCAGGTACCTGTCCGGGCGGCCGACGTCCCGAAGACGGCCGTCATCACGCCGTTCGGCCTGTTCGAATTTTTGCGGATGCCGTTTGGCCTCAAGAACGCGGCCCAGGCATTCCAGCGCTTGATGGACGGCGTGCTGCGCGACCTGCCGTTTCTTTTCGTCTATCTGGACGATATCCTCGTCGCCAGCACGTCCCGCACCGAGCACCTCCTCCACCTCCGAACACTGTTCGGTCGCCTCAGCGAGCACGGCTTAATTGTCAACCCGGTCAAATGCCACTTCGGCGCGACGACCGTTGACTTTTTGGGCCACCGCATCACCAAGACCGGGGCCGTGCCGCTGCCGACCAAGGTCGAGGCCATCACCACGTTCCCGCATCCCCGTTCCATCAAGGCCCTCCAAGAGTTCCTCGGCATGGTGAATTTTTATCACCGATTCGTGCCCCGCGCTGCTCAGCTCATGCGGCCCCTTTACGAGGCCCTCCGGGGCAAGCCGGCCAAGCATATCATTGTTTGGTCCACGGCCATGGACGCGGCCTTCGCCAGTGCCAAACGGGCCCTCGCCGACGCAACGCTGCTGGCTCACTCGGTGCTCAACGCGCCCATCGCCCTCACTACGGACGCCTCCAACTACGCGGTGGGCGCCGTCCATGAGCAATGGGTGGACGGGGTTTGGCAGCCACTCGCTTTTTTCAGCCGGCAACTCCGGCCGAACGAGTTAAACTACAGCACGTTCGACCACGAGCTGCTCGGGCTATTCCTGGCCGTTCGCCATTTCCGACACCTCCTGGAGGGCCGCCCGTTCACGGCTTTCGTCGACCACAAGCCGTTGGTCTACGCAATGGCTAAGGTCATGGAGCCGTGGTCGGCCCGCCAGCAGCGCCACCTCTCCGCCGTGTCGGAGTTCACCACGGACATCCGGCACGTCGCCGGCAAAGACAACGCCGTGGCCGACTGTCTTTCTCGGGCCAGCGCGAACGCGGTTCACCTCGGCGTGGACTTCGCGCTCATGGCGGCCGACCAGATCACCGACGCCTCGGTGCAGGCACTCCGTGCGGCGGACACGGGCCTCCGCCTGGCCGACATTCCCTTCGCGGGCACCGTCCTGCTCTGCGACATCTCCCAGGGCCAGCCTCGCCCCATCGTGCCCGTTTCCTGGCAGCGCCGCATCTTCGCCTCCATCCATGGCCTTTCTCACCCGGGCCGGAAAGCCTCTCAGAAGCTGGTGTCGGCGCGTTTCGTCTGGCACGGCCTTCGACGAAACATCCGCGACTGGGCCAACGCCTGCATGGCCTGCCAGCGGGTCAAGGTCCACCGCCACACCCAGGCCCCGCTGGCACCTTTCGCCGTGCCTGAACGGCGTTTCGACCACGTCCACGTGGACCTGGTGGTTCCCCTGCCCCCCTCGCGGGTGTTCACCCACCTGCTCACCATGGTGGACAGGACCACCAGGTGGCCGGAGGCCGTGCCCCTCACCTCCACCACCACCGCCGACGTGGCGCAGGCGTTCATCGCCACCTGGGTCGCGCGCTTCGGCGCACCAGCGGACATCTCGTCCGACCACGGCCCACAGTTCACGTCTGAGCTTTGGGGCGCAGTCGCCCGTTCGTTGGGGGTCACGCTGCACCGCACCACGGCCTACCACCCCCAAGCCAACGGGTTGTGTGAGTGGTTTCACCGCTCCATGAAGGCCGCACTCATGGCCGGCCTTCAGGACGACGGTTGGGCCGACCGGCTGCCGTGGGTCCTTTTGGGCCTTCGCACGGCCCCCAAGGAAGACCTCCAGGCATCAGCCGCCGAACTTGTCTACGGCCAGCCGCTCCGCGTCCTGGGCGAATTCGTGCCCGACGCTACCAGTCCCTGGTCCGCCGCTCGCCAGCGCTCGGACCTCCAGGAGGCCGCCCGACGATTTGCCCCCGTGCCGACGTCCCGCCACGGTGGCCCCCAGTCCTACGTCCCCCCGGCGCTTCGCACAGCGGAGTACGTCTTTGTGCGTCATGACGCGCACCGGGGGCCACTCCGGCCGCCGTACAACGGGCCCTTCCGGGTCCTGCGACGGGGCGACAAGTCTTTCATCGTCGACTTCGGCGGCCGGCCGGACCGGATTTCTGTGGACCGCCTCAAACCGGCGCACATGGACGTCGACCGACCACCACGGTTGGCCCTTCCTCCGCGGCGAGGCCGCCCCCCGTCCACAGTTCCCCCCTCTCGACCACCCACCACCACGTCGGACCCCTCCCCACGACCCTCCAGGGGTCGCTTCGGCCGGGTCATCCGGACCCCCCTTAAATTGACCCTGCCGGTGCAGGTCGATTCTGGAGGGGCGTGTGTAGTGGTTACCGCTGGATGCACACAATCGCCTTGCACCGGCCAGAACACGGCCAGACGCGCCTCTCCCGGGCATGCCTGGACTCACTGTTCCCGGGCACGCCCGAACCTCCCGGGCATGCCCGGTCTCGTCTTTCCCGGGCATGCCCGCTCTCGCCTTTCCAGGGCTCGCCCAGAGCGTCCGGGCATGCCCGCTATCGCCTTTCCAGGGCTCGCCCAGAGCGTCCGGGCATGCCCGCTATCGCCTTTCCAGTGCTCGTCCAGAGCGCCCGGGCACGCCCAGCCTCGACTTGCCAGGCCGCAGCCAAACACGCCCGGGCAGGTCCAGACTCGCCTTTCCAAGGCTCGCCCTTGACACCCGGGCATGCCCGGTATAGCTTTTGCCGGGCAAACTTCCCGACATAAATGTGTATATATATATTGCTGCCCGATAAACGGGCTTGTCAGAATACCTGAGCTGTTTTGTTTCAATAAAGCAACTCGGACGAATTCCGTCTTTGGTCGCGTCAATTCTTTCGACTCGCGTTGTAGCGCAGTTCCTTCACCTACATGTATTGTACGTGTATAGTTTGTTGAAGAAAATTAACGTTTGCATTCGTTGGACTATTGTGTCGTATTTTAAAAAATCCCTTTTTAAGGCCATTTCCCTGCTCGAGCAGGGCTTAGCCTTGCGGGCCCTATGACAATCATCATGGTTCCCTTGTTACCCTGCGCTCGTGAAGCGAAAAGAGGGGTTAAGCATTCATGTGCGCACGTGTGCCATGCGACGTGTCTGGATTTTAAAAAATCATTTTCTCGGCAAATGTTGGTCCGATTGACATGAAATTTTCACGATAGGACGGCCTCCTTCTATAGAATGTTGTAATGATTAGTATGACGTCATAGGTCACGTGGTACAGGCGCCATCTTGGAAAAACTTCGCACCTCTATATCTCGGAAACCACTCCATTGAAAAAATTGAGACCTGGCTCATTGTCAACTACTCCCCATGGGGAATAAGATATGTTAATGATGATGTCATCGGTGCCTTCGTTATGACGTCATAATTCGACAAATACAACACTTATCCATCCGATCTTTTTTTTTTTTTTCAGCAACTGTTGGTCTGATGGACACGAAATTTTCCCCATAGGAGAGAATTCTCCTTTAGAATATTTTAATGATAATCATGACGTCATAGGTCATGTGATACAGGCACCATCTTGGAAAAACCTAAAAATGTTGCACCTCTATATCTCCAAAACCGCTGCATGGAAAAAATTGAAGCATGGCTCATTGTAAAGAACTCCATATGGGGAATAGGTGTTGTTAACAATGACGTCATTGGTGCCATAATTATGATGTCATAATTCGAAAGGGACAACGCTTAGTCTGATCAATTTGAAATGTATTGAGCGTGATCTATGCAACAATTATATTAGAGAATATATATTTATGATGTCATCACTCACGTGGTCTGGCAGCCATATTGGATCAAAGAAAAAAAATGTTCAAAAACAGCAGAGTTGGCTCGCAGCAAGTTTACTGCGCAGGGTAAGTATTCTATGAATACCATCTAGTTGAGGCAATGTTTTTATGGCTGGATGCCCTTCCTGACGCCAACCCCTTATTCGCCTCTTACAACACGCAGGGATATGGTGTACCTATTCTAAACCGGGGCACATGCTGGCAGGACTATTGTGTACTGTGTAGTATGTTGTTGCAATATGCAGGTGTTCTCCAGGGCTCTGTGGTGGGGCCTTCTTTGTTTCTGCTTTACATAAACTAGCAACGGTACCCGCCCTATGGGTGGGGCTTCAATTGGGAAGCCCAAATGAAAAGGCAAAATATCAGAAGGCTTTTTTTATTTTAAACGATTCATATAAACATCCGTTGAATCATATCACACGCAAATCATCGAAATCTAAACAGTACATGGCGCCCATTTTGAAAAAAGATTGAATTCTGCAAAACGGAAGCGGCCGCTACACGTCTTTCTCAGTCGCAAGTTTGTGTGTGAAGAGTGTGCGCCGAATCTGTAACACGGAAGTGGTCGCTACACCTGTTTCTCAGTCACTTTGCACACGCTGCCGTGTTACTTCGGAGCCGCATGTTTATACAGGAAGAGTTCGTCAGGAGTCAATCTACTCTCTCCTGGTATGTAGAATTTCAACAAAAGCCACATTACTTTTCATATCGCTAAATATTATTCCATCGTGTTTGGAAAAACTGGAAAATTGGAAAAGTTTGAAAAATTGGAAAAACAATATAGCCTATTTTACTCCCAGGGGTCCCAGGAATACCCACCCAAAATATCGTTGCGATCGATTCAGCCGTTTTTGCGGTACCTTCGAACGGACAGACGGACATTTGGTGAATTATAGTAAGATGATCTGCTCGCCAAAATTTCATCTCGGTTAGCCATTTATGCTGATGACTCAACCCTTTATACTACTTATCCTGGCTCCCTGCCTGCATCACTCCACCTTCAAGCCACCGTCAATCTAAATATAGACCTTGAGAATGTCAGTAACTGGGGAAAAGACTGGTTAATCACCATCAATCAAAAGAACACACACCTGCTATCCATGTCCAGATCAAGAGCCCCCTCTTTTCATAACCTAGTTTATGAACCAAGCACCATTGCAATAAGTTGATGGCATCTGTCTTCTTGGTCTGGACTTCACTTCTTACCTTGCTTGATTGGGACAAATATATTTCTGGCATTTCCAAAAGATCCCTCCCAGTGACTGCTTGTATCGGGCTCACCAATACTTTCCTCCCGAGGCTTCTCTCCACCTTTACAAGACCACCATACATCCAGTTATGGAATAATGTAGTCACATCTGGGGTGGGGATACCAGGGGGAGGGAAGGGGCACTCTGACTCATCTGCTCTTCCTTCTTGACAGAATTCAACGATGAGTTGTTAACCTGGTAGGCCATGATTTGACATCATCTCTGGAACCTCTCTCGGTTCGACACTCTGTGGCTCCTCTGTTTTTCTTCTACAGGCACTAATACACTAAAGGACTATGCTTAAAGGACCTTTCACTATTTATCCCTCCTTTACATACTTTCATGCATTCTACACATTTGGCAAACGTTTTCATATCCCCACACTCTCTGTGTTTCTAAGGTCAGCACAGTCCGATATTTCTCCAGTTCTTTTCCCATGCACTGACAAACACAAATTCCCTACCCATATCTTGTTTCCCAGCAACATCAACCTTTCCTAGTTGAAGAGAGATGTGAATGGGTATCTCCTTTCCTAGTGAATCCCCTTCCCACAATTTCTTTTTTGTAGCCCCCACATTTGAGTCCGCCAAACTCTGCCAAAGATATTCCCAAGCCCATTTGAAAAAGGAGTAGGGCTACAAAGCTGACCCTGTAAAAAACCTCAATAATACTATTGTAAAATAAATACTATTGTATTGTTAAAAAAAACTCAATAATACAATAATACTCAATCAGCAAAAAGAAGTAGCCATTCCGGTCAGTAACTGGGGAATGTCAGTGTCAGGCACACAAGGCACATACCGGCACACACCTGTCCATGGTGTGGGAGGGACTGCATGACATCTGATGATATACTTATGTTGGGACCATATCAAAGCCAAAATGAAGTCCGGCCCTTGATACGAGCTTCACTTGTAAAACAACCACCAGAGTTGGCACATGGAATGTCAGAACACTGCATCAGAGTGGGAAAATAACCCAGGTGCTGAAATAGATGAGAATATACCACCTGGGACATGCTCAGCATCAGTGAGATGTGGTGGTCAGGCCATGGTCATATCAGCAGTGAAGATGCAACAGTCTTGTACTCCAGGCAGGAAGATCATCACAGCCATGGAATGGGAATCTTGCTCAGCAAGTACCCATCACGAGGGATAGTTGGGTGGAAGCCATCAATGACCGCATTATCACTTATAGATTCCACACATGGCACGTAAAGGTCACAGATCTCTCGATGTCCCTGCTCTCAAATGTTGTGTTTGTGTCCTTCCCCCTCTCTCCCCATCTTGTCTACCGCTCCCCATGTTATATGTTTTATGTGTCGGTTTGTCTTTCTGTGTGATTGATGTTAGCTCTTTCACGAGCCTCGATCTTGTATTTTAAAAAAAGAAAAAAAAAGTCTTTGCGCCCACTGAGACAGCAATGGAGAAAGAGAAGGAGCAATTATATGAACACTGCAAGACACATTGGATGAGATACACAATTATAAGATCAAACTGCTCATTGGTGAAATGAATGCACAACTCAGTGGCGGTCGACGAAGTCTGCACACCACCATAGTCTGCAAATGGATCAGCCAGACTCCTCCGTGACAATGATGCAATATTATTGGCACTGTGCATCACTAATGGTCTCACCATCGGCAACACAGTCTTCAAACACAAGGAAATTCACATGAAGACATGGAGATCACCAGATGGCAACACGTTGAATAAAATTGAATGAAAAATGTCCATGTACAGTGCATTCAGAAAGTATTCAGACCCCTTAACTTTTTTCACATTTTGTTATGTTGCAGCCTTATGCTGAAATCGTTTAAATTCATTTTTTCCCTCATCAATCTACACTCAATACCCCATAATGACAAAGAGAAAACGGGATTTTAGAAAAGATTTGCACAAATTTATTTAAAATAAAAAACTGAAATATCACATTGACATAAGTATTCAGACCCTTTGCTATGACACTTGAAATTTAGCTCAGGTGTATCCCATTTCTCTTGATCATCTTTGAGATGTTTCTACACCTTGATTGGAGTCCACCTGTGGTAAATCCAATTGATTGGACATGATTTGGAAAGGCACACCTGTCTATATAAGGTCTCACAGCTGACAATACATATCAGAGCAAAAACCACGCCATGAGGTCGGAGGAACTGCCTGCAGAGCTCAGAGACAGGATTGTGTCGAGGCACAGATCTGGGAAAGCCTACAAAAAAATTCTGCTGCATTGAAGGTTCCCAAGAGCACAGAGGCCTCCATAATTCTTAAATGGAAGAAGTTTGGAACAACCAGGACTCTTCCTCGAGCTGGCCGCCCGGCCAAACTGAGCAATCGGAGGAGAAGGGCCTTGGTAAGAGAGGTGACCAAGAACCTGATGGTCACTCTGGCTGAGCTCCAGAGATCCTGCGTAGACATGGGAGAAACTTCCAGAAGGACAACCATCACTGCAACACTCCACCGATCTGGGCTTTATGGCAGAGTGGCCAGACGGAAGCCTCTCCTCAGTGAAAGACAAAAAAGCACCTAAAGGACTCTCAGACTTTGAGAAACAAGATTCTGTGACCAAGACTCTTACCAAGGCCCTTCTCTTCCGATTGCTCAGTTTGGCCGGGCGGCCAGCTCTAGGAAGAGTCCTGGTTGTTCCAAACTTCTTCCATTTAAGAATTATGGAGGCCACTGTGCTCTTGGGAACCTTCAATGCAGCAAAAAAAATTTGTAGGCTTCCCCAAATCTGTGCCTCGACACAATCCTGTCTCTGAGCTCTGCAGGCAGTTCCTTCGACCTCATGGCTTGGTTTTTGCTCTGATATGCATTGTCAGCTGTGAGACCTTATATAGACAGGTGTGTGCCTTTCCAAATCATGTCCAATCAATTGAATGTACCACAGGTGGACTCCAATCAAGGTGTAGAAACATCTCAAAGATGATCAAGAGAAATGGGAGGTACCTGAACTAAATTTCAAGTGTCATCGCAAAGGGTATGAATACTTATGTCAATGTGATATTTCAGCTTTTTCTTTTTAATAAATTTACAAAACTTTCTAAAATCCTGTTTTCTCTTTGTCATTATGGGGTATTGAGTAGAGATTGATGAGGGAAAAAATGAATTTAAACGATTTCAGCATAAGGCTGCAACATAACAAAATGTGAAAAAAGTTAAGGGGTCTGAATACTTTCTGAATGCACTGTATACAGAGGTGCTGATGTAGGATCTGATCACCACCTTGTGATTGCCAAGAGAAACTGAAGGATCATGGCACAACACAAAGTTTCGTCTGGGCCCTTTTCAACCAGTTAGAAGCCCTGCAAGGTAGGGTGACTTTGAAGAGCAGTGGAGCATCTTCAGGAATGTGAACAAAGAGGTGGCAGATGTCAATGTTTGGGAGAAGGAGAGGAACCCATAAATAATGTTGGATCAGTGACCCAACGTGGAAGCTGATTGACAAAAGAAAGGCAGTGAAAAACAGGAGAGACCAGGAAAGGATAACAAATAGGAGACAGCAAGCAGATGAAGAATACAGACAACTGGACAAAACCATGAAAATGAGTTGCAGGAGAGAAATTGGGAGCTGTATGAAGGAGAAAGGCAAAGAGGTGAAAGAGGTAGCGAATTGGAACAAAACCAGGACACTGTACAGAATATTGTCAGAACTGAGTGGTACGAGCAGCAAAATATTACTAACAAATGAAGAGCACGATGAGAGCTGGATCACCTCAGTGAGTTACTCCACCAACCCATCCCTAGCTCCACATTTGTATTCAATAAGGATGAGATCTTTCATCTGCTAGGCATCAACATAGGTGAAATCAGCATGCCAAAAGTCACAAAAGCAGTCAAGAACCTGAAGAACAACAAGGCACCTGGACTCGCTGAGATTCCAGCAGATCTGCTGCTGAAGCATGGTAAGAGTGACAATACAGCAAAGCTCATTGACCTCTTCAATAAGATCTGGACAGCAGAGGATGTCCCAGATGACAGGAGAAAGGGAATCATCATCAAACTGCTCAAAAAAGGTAATCTCAGTGACTGCAACAATTGGGAGAGGAATCACATTGTTGTCTGCACCCAGGAAGGTTTTCTGCAAAGTATTTCTTAATAGATTGAAGGCAGAAGTTGACGGTGCCTGCCCTTCAAGAGGAGCAGGCTGGCTGGCTTCAGGAGTAAAATATAAATTAGTGTGGAATGCCACAATCCCTTTGTCATCAACTTTGTCGATTTCAAGAACGTTGACAGCATCCACCGGCAGTCTTTCTGGAACATCATTCTCCATTCTAGCATCCCCAAGGGGTTCGTTAACATCTTTGGTGCCCTCTACCGCACCTCCAGCTGCTGTGTCAGGATAATAGTGTGGTATGAAGTGTGCTTAAAAGTAGCTCCCGTAGGAATTTCGTGTTAAAATGGATTTTTTTGCTTTTCTGTATTGAATTGTGGTCAAACTATAGGGAAATGATGGGGTTCAAATTTTCCTGGTTCTGGGTCCCTTTCCGGTTCCGCCCTATGACGCCCCAGGACTAGCTCCGCTTAAAATGAACCTACTTTCATAATCTTAGAGTCGTTTTAGGGGGTTTTTGATGATGCTGAATCCATTTTTGACACTTTTAAAGTGACATATGCATTAATTGACCCCCTGTCATGGACAACGTCAGGGGGGGGGGGGGGGAGGGTGTTCTGTCAATGGACCCCTGCCCTGTAATAACCCTGCGCCTATCTTGGGTAAATAAGAAATCAACATGACCGACATTATGAGTTGTTTTGGGGATTTTTTAAAATGAAGATGAGTCAATGAATGACACATCCTGAGCGATCTACACAATGTATCATCAAGGGACCAGACTTAAACTGAACCGTCTGATGAGACGATCCAGCGATTTTTGCACAAGACTATATATGAAATAAAAACTGAAAATACCAATCACAATGTACACCTTTATTATTGGGTTTGTTTCACAATGCAATCCAACTAGGATGAAAAACATGCTTTACAAGAATTGGTGTAAAAATTGGCAATGTATCTTCGGGTTGTCCTTTCTTGATAAACTCAGAATGTTGTAATTTACACAAGTACATCGTAATATTAACAATAAAAATCCAAACCAAGAACGTAATTATTTATCATCCTTGTCCTCATCCACATTAATCATTATCACATTAAACTGTTTGCTGATTTATTCATCATCCTCATCGTCATCCTCGTGGGTATAATCCTTAATTCCGTTTCCACAATCACTACCATAGCACTTACAGAGAGAGGTACAGGGAAGTCTGTTCTTGAAGCAGCTGCACCTTCCTTTACACCCTGATTTACATGCACATTAGGTCAGTTCAATCACAGCTCGAGGTACGGGCAGGGCGAGACACCTCACTGGAACATAAATACCTTCCTTAACATTCCAACCATTTTCTTCAATGGGAGGAAGAGCCAGACATTTGGTAGTGTATGACTTATCATGCATGGCAATGTAATTTGCACGTGTAATATGTGGTAGTAAGGCAGCACAAGTAGGAGGTAACATCTCTCCAAGTTCCTGGAACAAAACATTTCCCATCTTAGAGCTGGTAGGGTTATGGGACCTGTCGAGCAATACACGTGGCAGATGAACTGCTCCAAACTCTTTACCTGTGGTGGCATTTCGCCATTGACCAGGACACTCGGAATAGGACCTTCGCCAAGCACCCTGAAGCAGTTGATTGCTGGGTCATCTTTTTCAAGCTTCATGTAGGCACCAACCCAGGTCTTCTTGGAAAAACTCACAAATTTCCCACCCCAGTCAGTGCCGGTGAAATTGTGGAGTCCAATGAGTCCTTGGCATTTGTAACATCCATTTACTTGCACTCACTCTACCACATTAATTTCTCTCTATGTTGTGCCCTTACCAGTCAGGAACTTGAGGCGAGTTAGAGCTCCAAGTCGACCACGAGAGACCAGGTCAAGAAGAATCATGAGAACGTCAGTGTCTGGTGACCAAACACATATCTCCTGCCAAGCGTTCTCGGCTACTGATGATACTTATCTCGCACCTTAGAATGAATGGCGAGGGGCAGGCCAATTGAGAGAGGTGTCTGGACAGTCTGCTGAAACCCATCTTCCTTCTTTGGTTGATGCTTCACCTGACGATTAGTTTGAGTATTTTGGATGAGGAACTAGCAAGTGACGTTAACAACTTTGTCTACTTCTTCTTTGCAAATTCCAGAAACTTTGAGGACATGACGGCCAAAGAAGAGATGAGTGAGGAAGAACTGGAGTAGCGGAGGATTCTGAAAGTCTTCAAAGGTACAGTTGAATGACCAGTTTCGGAACTCCATCATCTCCTCTCGTAGAATGTTTGCCATGCCCTTCAAGTGGTCAATTGTGTCGTCATTGTCCAGCATCGCAGACCGAAGTTCCATAGCAATGTTAACTACTGTTGGGAGGACGAGATTGTCAGGCTCATTTTTGCGTAGCGATTTGACGAACTGGACATGAGGAAGCCGTTCAGATATCAGTTTTTTCAAATGCTTGCAGCAGTTTTATGTCTCATTTCAAATGCTCTACCTGATACATCTTCAAAATTGACAGGGATGCATTATTTACCTCAGCCATGTTTAGGGTAACATCATCATCAAAGAGGGTGTTTTGAATGGAGAGGAGCAGCTGTTCATCACATACAGAGCGAATGAGCTTCGCATTACTGTAATCTAATGGAGCGAAGGTGCACTTTGCATAACGCAAGCATTTCCTATGATAGTACTTTTCAAGAGCAGAAGCATCCCCAGTGCTCTCTAACTCAGATACACAAGTTGTTACACGGTCATCTTGGGTCTTGCGTTTTATCTCCAGGAAGTTTTCACCCATGTTGTCCGAAAAAACACGCTGAAAAGGTTCTGAAGCATCGTTAGGACAAAAGCTGCAGGACAAGAACAAACACACCTGTGCCTTTGGTGTGGTTTTTGTCCTTTTAGGGCGGGAAGAAACAGTTGCACTGGAAGGTCGCCCAGGCCCTCAAGAGGAACATGCAGGGGAATCAGGCAGGGTTCGTTTACCTCTGAGCATTCCAATCATGTTCTTGTTGACGATGGGTTTCCGACATTCAGTATGATAACACACAGATTTGCAATCCGCTTCACTCAAGCTACTAAGCGGTCACTAAGTTGTTTCATATCAAGCTGACCCAAAGATAATCGTTCATTACAGCAAACATTTAGATCTTCAATCATACTTGGGTTATTCACCAGTCTCTTGCTTGGGGTAGCACCCTCATTGCAGACGATGCACTGCTTGACATGATGATTAGAATCTCACCTGAAACAGAAAAAAACCAGTATTTGCATGTTCTAAAAGTTCCTCAAAATAAAATCACGTTCCTAAAATTTGTTCATAATCAGTGGAGATAGACATTAGTTCAGTCCCGGATAGTGGGGTGGGCTCCCAGAAGACAGGGGGTCTCCAGAATGAGATCTAGGAACAGGAAAATTTGAACCCCATTATTTTTCAACATCTCCATTCCAAATCAAACTGAAAATGCAAAAAAATAATCTGTTTTAACACACAAATACTACGAGATTACACTTAATACCATACTGTAAGCAAAGGTATACACCACTGTCTCCTTTGACATCATCATAGGAGTTCATCAAGGATGCATCCCATCACCCTTCTTGTTTCTCCTGGTTATTGACCTAATCATGAAGAAGGCAATAGTTGGTTCAGAGTTTGGTATCCCATGACAACAACATTGGCTGATAGACCTGGACTTTGTAGATGGCCTTGCACTACTGGCTGAAGATACGGTTCAACTCCAGGAGATGACCACCAACCTGAAGGTATCTGGTACAAAGGTTGGGCTATGCATCAGCTCTGAGAAGACCAAGTTGATGTCCATCAACATCACCATTGGGCAACATAGTGTTGAAAATGTCAACTATTTCACCTACCTAGGAAGCAACATCTCCAAGGATGGTGATATTGAGTTTGACGTATGCTCAAAAAATAGGAAAACCAGCCCCAGTCTTCCATCACCTATGTAAAGTATGGACGTGTCCACCACCATCAAGACACCTCTACATGAGCATCGTGGTACCAGTGGGAATTTATGCCAGTGATGCATAGAAGAGGACAGTAAATGTGGTAAAAGGCCTGGACATATTTTTAATCAGCGATGCCTTCACAAGATCATGGGCATCACCTGGGGAGACCAACTCACCAATAAGGATGTGCTGGTAAAGAGTGGACAACGGCACCTGAGTGATATTGTGATGGAGAGACGTCTGAAGTTGCCAGGTCATGTCCTGAAAGGCCCCAAGAGATGACCTGCAAGAGTTGCTATTGAATGGATTCCACCTAGTGAGAAAACAGAGATGGACGCAAAAAATACTTGGAGGAGTACCTTCAAAGAAGACTTAAATGAGAAGGGAACCACCTGGAGTTTCCTTGCTGCCCAATCTTCCAAAATAGGGAAGGGAGGAACTAACAATGGCCTTGTGATGGACGAACTCCCCATTAAAAAATTAATATGTGTTTGAACATATCACTGCTTTACCATTTCAAATCAGGATGTGGTGAATCATACTGATAAAGTATTTCGTTAATGGCCATTGCAGTATTTCTGAAACTACATAGTAAGGTGAGTACATTCCTTTTGAAGAGCTTGTCCATCATATATCATTTGTATGGAAGATTGAATTAGCAATTTGAAAGGAAAGTAAGAAAATCAGATTAAAAGTTTATACCACATAAGAGAACATCATCATGCAAAAATATAATTGAGCCAATCACTTGATTTTGTTGATATCATCATTCCATTCCGTGCTATATGTTACTTAACATACTGAACAACCACGTCTTGTTTCATCCATAATATGCATTTGAAAACATTGTTTCCTTCAACCAGAATTTAGCATCTTGATATTGGAGTTAGATGGTTTAAGCACCAACACAGACAGGTAGTAAAGTTTATTTTATTTTATTTGACACAAGAATAAATCATATTATGGAGGGAGAGGAAAAGGACAGAGGAACGATGAAAAGAAGGCACGGGATAAAGGTAGAAGTTGTGTTCCTGCATAAAGAGATTTCTTTGTAGATTATTTCCCTTGAAGCTACTTATTTATTGAGTTAGTTAGTTAGCTATTTATCTATTTTGTTACTTTCGAAAATCGAAGATGTTTCAATTATATTGGTTGGTCTTGTACGTTATTCTGTCTGTTTGTTACTTGCAGAATTGAAGATGTTTCAAGTACCGTATATTGGTTGGTTGACTTTGTTATTCTGTCTGTTTGTTTGTTACTTGCGAAAAGAGAAGATTTTTCAAGTATTTCGGTTGGTCTTGTGCGTTATTCTGTCTGTTTGTCTGTGTGTCTGTTTGTCTGTCTGTCTGTCTGTTTGTCTGTCTGTCTGTTTGTCTGTCTGTTTGTCTGTCTGTATGTCAGTCGCCTTCAGGTCACAATTTTCAACTGACCTTCACGAAACATCACCAAATGGTGGAGTTGGTTATAAGGAAGAAGCCTTTTTTGGATTCAAGTCAAAAGGTCAAAGGTCGATTTTGAGGTCAAAAGGTCAACATAGGCCAAATTTCAAGAATCCTCAATTTTTATCCGATTGACTTGAAATTTGAAGAGGATTTCCATATCAGGTCACTGAATTCAACCACCAATTATTTTTGGGGTCAACAACTTATTTTAGGGATTTTGCAAGTATCATGCTATGCACGACGTATTTCTTGTTTGTTTGTTTATTACTTGCGAAAATTGAAGATTTTTCAAGTATATTGGTTGGTCTTGTGCTTTATTCTGTCTGTTTGTCTGTTTGTTTGTCTGTCTGTCTGTTTGTCTGTATATCTGTATGTCAGTCGCCTACAGGTCTCAATTTTCAACCGATCTTCACGAAATTTCACCAAATCGTAGAGTTGGTCATAAGCAAGAAACCTATTGGTTTTGAGGTCAACATAAGTCAAAAGGTCAACAAATGCCAAAATTTCTGAAATCCTCAATTTTTATCCGATTAACTTGAAATTTTAAGAGCATTTGCATATCTGGTCACTGAATTCAACCAGCAACTATTTTTAAGGTCAAATTTTTTAGGCTTTTCTGCAAGTATCGTGCTCTGCACGACGTCTTTTTGTTTTTTATTTGTTTGCTTAATTATTTATCCATATATCTATTCAATCTTACAACTTTGTGTCTGTCTGTCTGTCCTATCAGTTTATAATCGTGTATTTATGATCGAGGAACAACTTATTTAAATTGAATGTTATATTTTGAACACAATCGTAACATGAATAGGAAGACATTTCTGTCATTTTAATGTACATTGGCTCAGAATTTGACTCGATCAAACATGTGCAGAGAGGAGTGAGATAATATTTTTACTCTGTCTGCCTGCCTGGAAGTCAAACAAAATTGAAAATCTTTCCAAACAGGAAACTTACTGTTGTCAAGAACGTCAATATGGATACAAACAACAGGCACAAAATAAATAAGTGTAATGTGTTGGACATATCCGTGAGAAAATGTGAGCAGATGTGACACCACACTTAATGCTCCTCCAAGGACATTATATTTGTTGATCTATTGCCCTACCTGTGAACTTCCAAAGTGACAGTGCTCTAGTACCTAAACGCAGACGAAGTACAACTCAAAGGTAAGTACCCTACTGCTGAACTATCCCATCAGCCCCATTCTTTACCAATTGAAGTTGGAATATTTTGATTCTTCTCAACGATGAACAAATAAGAAATGTCATGCATAGCATGATATTTGAGAAATCCCTAAAATCAGTTGTTGACCTTTTACCTATGTTGACCTTTTGGCTTATGCTGACCTCAAAAATAATTGGTGATTGAATTCAGCAACCTTACATGCAAATCCTCTTGAAATTTTAAGTCAATTGAATGAAAATTGACAATTTTAGAAATTTGACTGTGTTTACCTTTTGACCTATGTTGACCTAAAATATAATTGGTGGTTGAATTCATTGACGAGATATGCAAATCCTCTTCAAATTTCAAGTCAGTCTAATGTAAATTGAGGATTTTAGAAATTGCGCTGAAGTTTCTGGCTTCATTGCGCTGAATGTGGAGTTTTAGCTCTTTCACGAGCCTCGATCTTGTATCCAAAAAAAAAAGAAAAAAAAAAGTTGACCTTTGGCCTATGTTGACCTCAAAAATAATTGGTGGTTGAATCGACTGGCATGAAATGCACATCCTCTTTTTTTGTGTGTACTACGTCATAAAAATTTTTTGAAGTTTTTGTGTACTCTTCAAATTTCAAGTAAATTGAATGAATTTTAGAAATTGACAATTTGAAAAATCTTCGATTTTCGCAAGTAAAAAGGACCTGCAATGATCAATGAAATGGTGAACCCAAGGAGTGCATTCCAAACACTCTTCTATTCATGACCATTGTTGAAAATAGTCACAATGGGCCAAGTGTAATAATTGGAAAGAGATCTGTTGGATAATAAAAATAAATCATCCAAGCACATAAAATCCAATATTTTTTGAAATTATATATCCAGTATTGCGCTCAGAAAACTAAAAGTACTTGCATTTTCATCCAAAATAAGAATGCATAGTAATAAGCCAAACACAAAATAGATAAATCAATAAATGCAATACGGTTAGGGTTAAATAAAATATGGTTATGGTCAGGATTGTGGTTAAGTAAAAAAAAAAAAAAAGTTTGCTTTGGCAGGGATAAAGTATCAATAAATAAATTGTTCCTTTATATATGTTGTTATGTATTAGATATATTGTTATGAGATATAAGCAGTTACAGCATTACCGAAGAGGATGATGTGTGTTTACGATCTCACCAGCAAAATGTGGTATTTATTTAAAAGACATTAATGTAGGATTGTTTGCATCTTTGAAAGCATTCTGGTTGAGGAATTGGGAATCCTTGGGGAAAGGAAATTACAATTACTTCAGTGGATCACATAGATT
The DNA here is from genome assembly GCF_964187855.1 of Myxine glutinosa. Lineage (NCBI taxonomy): Eukaryota > Metazoa > Chordata > Myxini > Myxiniformes > Myxinidae > Myxine > Myxine glutinosa. The sequence continues at coordinate 84,583,326 of NC_136263.1, read as the reverse complement.
ATTTAAGCTTGTATGTGGAGTTATTCATTGTTTGTGTCCTGTGCTTTTGTGTTTGATATACAACGCTGCCTCCTGGGTGAGGGTCAGTGTATTAGAAGAAACTTGGTCATAATTACATGGGTGTTAGTCCATTGTGTATGAACTGTTGTGGAGCCTCAGCACGCGTGGAGATGCCGTGAACCAGTTAATACTGCAAAGACCCATTGTCCATGCGTAAAATGAAAAGCATTGATGTCATCAACTTTGCAATCAGCCAGAGTGGGGAAGCAACATATAGTTGCAATGATCCATATATCTATTCAATAGCAAACCAGCTATTGGCTTAATATTCAAGAGCAATATTCAATAGCAATAGCAAACCAGTAGCTATCACTTAATGGGGAATACTTCATATGTAGGTCATTTGTTAAAAACAAACCAGTGAAGACTAGTCAGAACAGGAAGAATATTGAAGAAGAGATTGATGTTTATGCAGCGCTCGACGCTGGTCTATGTAAAGTTGGGAGAAGCCCACCTCAGGGAATAAACAAGAAATAAAGCCATGCCTCAGCACAGATATCAGAAAGGATGGGAACAAACACAGAGTGGTGGAGGATTGCAGCAGAGAGGTCAAGGTTGACGGATTGAGAGTAGCCCAGGCTGACCTCTATGCAGCGGCTAAAATCAGGAGCATAAGCAAGAGATGCTTTGATTCACTCACAGTGGGCTGTGCATCGCAAGAGGATTTCCTGCAGAGACACCTGTGCATGTTGGCATGCTACATTTGGTGTGTCAACTGCAGACCTTTGTTCTGGCATCCTTGCTGATGGGATTTATATATAAATACTAATAACTATTCCTTTCACGCCATGAGGCACAAGTAGGAGCTGCTAAGGCAGTTTCATTGGTTAAGGAGTACAATCCTGGATGGGTCGCTACTCCGATGCAGCACACTCGAATGGCTCATTCATCGCAGTAAGCTGGTACTCATTTTGCCGACCTCGGAAGGATGACAGGCTCAGTCAACCCACCTGGTGTTTTTTCAACGACCTGACAGGGGCTTGAACTCAGGAGCCTGAGATCTTAAGCCATCCACCTTAACCGTTAAGCCAACACCAGGCATGATGTTATTGTTTGGCGCCCTGTATTCTTATACATCACTCTGGAGAAACCATGAGTTGTAGTTGACCATCACCTCCCCTGAGTCCTCTCTGACTGCTCCAGAATTAAATCTGCATCTGAACCTTGCTTATTGTGATCAAGAGCTCGTGAAATAATGGAGGTTCCAAAATGTAATCCACTTATAGTCTTGTCCGCATATCTCTTCTTCTTCTTCTTCTTCTTCTCCTTCTTCTTTTCGCTTATAGCATCGAGATTAGGATGTGAAGTTCTCAACCACATCCGCATGCTTCTAGTGTAAGTCTCTGCAGGCCAGTCCATCCACCGTGACAGCTGTTTGTGCCACATCCCTCAGCTAAATGGTCTGCAGTTTGTTTGGTTGAGACCACATAGTGCATTTCTGTACCCGGACTGACTCTGCCCTTTGGGTACATCTTTGGTACGAGGCTACCCATTCCACGGGGTAAATTAAAATGACTAGGAACGGTACCCGCCCTATGGGTGGGGCTTCAATTGGGAGGCCCAAATTAAAAGGCAAAATATCAGAAATTGAAGGGGTTTTTTTTATTTTAAACGATTTATATAAATATCCGTTAAATCATATCACACGCAAACCATCAAAATCTAAACAGTATTTGTAGAATTTCAATAAAAGCCACATCACTGTTCATATCGGTAAATATTATTCCATCGTGTTTGGAAAATTGGAAAAATTGGAAATAGGAAAAATTGGAAAATTGGGGGAAAATTGGAAAAACAATATCACCTATTTTACTCCAGGGGGTCCCAGGATTACCCAACCAAAATTTCGTTGCGATCGGTTCAGCCGTTTTTGCGGTACCTGGGAACAGAAGGACAGATAGACATTTGGTGAATTCTAGTAAGATTATGATTGTGTGTGCTAATCTGCTCGGTCATTTACGCGATTGGATCACAGTGAGTGAGAGTCATCAGGACCATTTGGTTGTGTTGCAGGTTTTTTTCCTGAGAGCGTCCGTTGGACATTCGGGACCATTCCCCAACCAATCACTTGCAAAAATATTTCACTTTTAATTCTTTGCTTCTTTTAATTCAGCAAGATTCCAGGACATTGTGACATTGTCTTGTATGCCATTTACAGCAATCATTGTGTAATACAAAACAAATTCAGGTCAAGAGCAGCCATGCCCTGTTAGGACAATAATTGTGGCCGTCTATTTATTACATACAAAAAAATGGGAGTCATTTGGATTCCAACGTCTTCCCCCTGCACCCACCATGTATGCACGGTTGCGACCCTCTCACCCAACTACCTCTCCCCTGATACAAAGTGTGTACTGTAACTCTGTCTCCAGGATTTAATACCACTGACAAAACACCATGTAATTGCTAAAATTTACTGCCCAAACGAAAGTAATGTACTTGTTTCCAAAAACAGAGCAGAGTACTCGTATAACAGAGTACTGGATCTCTTGGATATTGTATATATATATTTTATATATATATATATATATATATATATATATATATATATATATATATATTGTAACGGTTTTGAGAAGTGTAACGAATTTGAGAAGTGTAACGGTTTTTGAGAAGTGTAACAATTTTGGAGGAAGTGTAACGAATGTAAAAAGTATGGTTTTGTTATGTGTAACACCCTCGTAATGTAAATAATGGTCGCAGCCGTCCTCCTAGTTAATTCCATGAAACTTACACACAGGCCACGATATATCTTTTTAAATAGTGTATTTCCTTATTCTATGTAGGCTAAATATGTGTTTCCCACTAGATTGACTCTGCATTGTATCAAACGAAATAAGCGTAGGCCCTTTCAATTTCCCCAATCATCTCCGCTCTCCAAAGTTCCTTTCAAAAGCGGTGCGAGTGGTGTTCAATCCCGCAAGCCGCCATTGCCCATGTGCTAATCTCGGAGAAGAAAGGCGTGTCTCCACCTCGTCATAGAGGGGAGGAGTGAGCCAACCCCACTTGGCCAACCAGCACCACGGTTAGCGACCCGGTAGGCGTGCCCTTGCAGCCGGCGGCTTGATTCCGCCCGGAGTAATAAAAGCGACGGGAAGGGACTGCTTCAATAGATGACCTGGGAGATGAGCGAAGAGGTGACATACGAGAGGACCAGTGAGCGGTGAGATGCGAGACGCTCCAAGCCAAAGAGGAGAGGTACTCGGAGAGGAAACCAGCTTTGGAGGGACGCGCTGAAAGGAGGGAGACGGCTCCACCAGAAGGGGAGGAGCAGGTGTGCCCGAGCCAGCGCGTGACGTCTACAGCATCGGCAGCGGATACGCGACGGAGGTTTTTCCCGCCAAAAACGCGAGGAATTGAGAGCTGCTGCCTCCGACCCTGCCTCCCTCTCCAGCAATCCACCTCAAGCCCTACCTGCCTGCAATATCCCCCGTGTAAGTGTGAACGTCGTCTGTCCTACTCGTTGTCCTGGGGTTAAGTAAATTGAATAGGATAAGCTAACGATGCACTGTGTGACTGCTTCTTCCATCCATTGCTGTAAATAATTTTGGTCGCTCTTTCTTTTTGCTTGTGTGTGTATAATAAATCTGTTCTTCCTCCGTACTCTGTCTTCTTCTCTTTTCATTCTCTTTCGGTCGCTTTAGAGGTTTCCCGATTGAATATCTGTGGTGCGATCTGGTCAACGTCGGGTGGAATCGGGCCAATTGGGGATCCTGTAACGGTCGCGGTTGGACCATCCGCTCGGCCCATCATAACATCTAAACCGCGATCAGTAACAATATATATATATATATATGAAGGAGCTGTGCTCCTACGCGAGTCGAAAGGATTGACGCAACAAAAGACGGGAATTCGTCCGAGTTTCTTTATTGAGCAAAACCAAAACTCGGGTACTCTGAAAAGCCCGTTTATCGGGCAGCAATATATATATGCAATCAAACACGTCATGCCGGAGCGTTTGCCCAGGAAAGGCGAGACTGGGCGTGCCCGGGCGGCCTGGGCGAGCCCGGGAAAGGCGAGTCTGGGCATGCCCGGGAAAGGCGCGTCTGGGCATGTCCGGGCGGCCTGGGCGAGCCCGTTACAGTGATCGCTCCCTGGTTGCGTCTTCGGCAGGTGTAAGGCGATTGTGTATGCTCAGGGGCAACCGCTACATGCGCCCCCCCAGAATCGACTTGCACCGGCAGGGTCAATTTAAGGGGGGTCCTGATGACCCGGCCGAAGCGACCCCTAGAGGGTCGTGGGGGGGGGGGTCCGGTGTGGTGGTGGGTGGTCGAGCGGGGGGAACCGTGGATGGGGGGCAGCCTCGCCGCGGAGGAAGGGCCAACCGTGGTGGTTGGTCGACGTCCACGTGCGCTGGCTTGAGGCGGTCCACCGAAATCCGGTCCAACCTGCCGCCGACGTCGATGACGAAAGACTTGTCGTCCCGTCGCAGGACCCGGAAGGGCCCGTCGTATGGCGGCCGGAATGGCACCCGGTGTGCGTCATGATGCACAAAAACGTACTCCGCTGTGCGAAGCGCTGGGGGGACGTAGGACTGGGGGCCACCGTGGCGGGACGTTGGCACGGGGGCAAACCGTCGGGCGGCCTCCTGGAGGTCCGAGCGCTGGCGAGCTGCGGACCAGGGACTGGTAGCGTCGGGCACGAACTCGCCCGGGACGCGTAGCGGCTGGCCGTAGACGAGCTTGGCGGTGGACGCCTGGAGGTCCTCTTGGGGGCCGTGCGGAGGCCCAAAAGGACCCACGGCAGCCGGTAGGCCCAACCGCCGTTCTGAAGGCCGACCATGAGCGCAGCCTTCATGGAGCGGTGAAAACGCTCGCACAACCCATTGGCTTGGGGGTGGTAGGCCGTGGTACGGTGGAGCTTGACCCCCAGGTTGCGGGCGACCGCACCCCACAGCTCGGAGGTGATCTGCGGACCGCGGTCCGAAGAGATGTCCGCTGGTGCGCCGAAATGGGCGACCCAGGTGGCGATGAAAGCCTGCGCCACGTCGGCGCTGGTGGTGGAAACAAGGGGAATGGCCTCCGGCCACCTGGTGGTCCTGTCCACCATGGTGAGCAGGTGTGTGAAACCTCATGATGGGGGAAGGGGGCCCACCAGGTCCACGTTGACGTGGTCGAAACGCCGTTCGGGCACGGTGAAAGGTGCCAGCGGGGCCTGGGTGTGGCGGTGGACCTTGGCCCGCTGGCAGGCCGTGCAGGTGTTGGCCCAATTGCGGACGTCCCGTCGAAGTCCGTGCCAGACGAAACGCGCCGACACCAGCTTCTGGGAAGCTTTCCGGCCCGGGTGGGAAAGGCCGTGGAGGGAGGCGAAAACGCGGCGCTGCCAGGTAACGGGCACGACGGGGCGAGGCTGGCCTTGGGAGACGTCGCAGAGCAGGACAGTGTCCGCGAAGGGGACGTCAGCCAGGCGGAGGCCCGTGTCCGCCACCCGGAGGGCTTGCACCGTGGTGTCGGTGGTCTGGTCGGCCGCCATAAGCACGAAGTCCAAGCCGAGGTGGACCGCGTTCACGCTGGCCCGAGAAAGACAGTCGGCCACGGCGTTGTCTTTTCCGGCGATGTGCCGGATGTCCGTGGTAAACTCCGACACAGCAGAGAGGTGGCGCTGCTGGCGGCCCGACCACGGCTCCGTGACTTTGGCCATCGTGTAAACCAATGGCTTGTGGTCGACGAAAGCCGTGAACGGGCGGCCCTCCAGGTGGTGGCGGAAATGGCGAACGGCCAGGTATAGACCGAGGAGCTCGCGGTCAAATGTGCTATATTTTAGCTCATTCAGCCGGAGTTGCCGGCTAAAAAACGCGAGCGGCTGCCAAACCCCGTTCACCCATTGTTCATGTACAACGCCCACTGCGTAGTCGGAGGCGTCTGTAGTGAGGGCGATGGGAACGTCGAGCACCGGGTGAGCAAGCAGCGTTGTGTCGGCGAGGGCCAGCTTTGCGCCTGTGAATGCCGCGTCCATGGCTGCGGACCAGACGACGTCATGCTTGGCCGGCTTGCCCCGGAGGGCTTTGTAAAGGGGCCGCATGAGCTGAGCAGCGCGGGGCACGAAACGGTGGTAGAAATTCACCATGCCGAGGAACTCCTGCAGGGCCTTGATGGAGCGGGGACGTGGGAACTCGGTGATGGCCTCGACCTTGGTTGGCAGCGGCATGGCCCCGTTCCTGGTGATGTGGTGGCCCAAAATGTCAACGGCCGTCGTGCCGAAGTGGCATTTGGCTGGGTTGACGATTAAGCCGTGCTCGCTGAGGCGCCCGAACAGTGTTCAGAGGTGGAGGAGGTGCTCGGCCCGGGACGTGCTGGCGACGAGGATGTCATCCAGGTAGACGAAGAGGAACGGCAGGTTCCGCAGCACGCCGTCCATCAAGCGCTGGAACACCTGAGCCGTGTTCTTGAGGCCAAACGGCATCCTAAGGAATTCGAACAGGCCGAACGGCGTGATGACGGCCATTGTTGGGACGTCGGACGGCCTCACAGGTACCTGGTGGTATCCCCGTATTAAGTCAATTTTCGAGAAAATGACCCGCCCCGCCAAACGGGCGGAAAAGTCCTGGATGTGCAGGACCGGATACCTGTCGGGGGTGGTAACGTCGTTGAGCCGGCGGTAGTCGCCACATGGGCGCCAGCCGCCTCCCGGCTTCGGCACGATGTGCAGTGGCGAGGCCCACGCGCTATCGGAGCGCCGCACGATGCTGAGGTGCTCCAACGCGTCGAACTCGGCCTTTGCCATGGCGAGCTTGGCCGGGTCGAGGCGGCAGGCTCTGGCGTAGACCGGCGGGCCCATAGTTGGTATGTGGTGCTCGATACCATGTCTCACTGCGACGGCCGAAAACATCGGCCGCGTGAGGGCCGGGAACTCTGCGAGCAGGCGAGCGAACTCGTTCGCTGCCGGGAGGGCGCATGCTAGTTCGGTCGGCGCGGAGCTGCTCATCATGCATGTCAGGGAGCTGAAAGTCTCGGCGTTGACAAGGCGACGCCGTTTGACGTCGACCAGCAGCCCGTGCGCGCAGAGGAAGTCGGCGCCTAGCAAAGCCATGGGCACGCTCGCCGTCACAAAGGTCCAATTAAAGCGCTGGCTGCCGAAGCAGAGGGTGACATTGCGCGGGCCGAAGGTGCGGATGGCCGATCCGTTGGCAGCGACCAAGAATAGGCCGCAAACGGCGGTCTGCCTGTCCTGCTCGGAGGTGGGTATGACGCTCAGTTGGGTGCTGGTGTCACAAAGGAAACGCCGCCCGGACGCTTTGTCCTTGATGAAAAGCAAGTTGCCCGAGTGGCCGGCGCTCATGGCTGGTAATGAACGCCGGCCCGGCCGTTTCCCGACTTGCCGAAAGTGCACGGGGGTCGGCATGTCCGAGCCTTGTGTCCGAACCTGGCGTGGTAATAACACCATGCCTGGTCAGGTGGAGGCCCCGGCCGTCGTGTTGGAAGCGGTCGGCGCAGCGTGGCGGCCACCAGTTGCACCGGCAGTTTGGCCTCCAACCGCACCGGGTGCTCGGGCTCCATTGGCGTCGCCTCGGATGGCGGTGGGCTCCAGGTAGCCGCCCCGATGTGCCAGCCTGCCGAGGAGATATTGTCGGCTTCCCTGGCGAGGGCGCAGGGATCCGTGATCTGCGTGCCTGCCAGGGTGAAGCGTACCTGTCTAGGCAGTTGGCGGAGGAACAGCTCTCGGAAAAGAAAATCCAGGGAGTGCTCACCGAGCAGCGAGAGCATGTAGTCCATTCGCTCGGACGGGCGTGTGTCGCCGAGCTCGGGCAGGTCGAGCAGGCGTCGTGCGCGTTCTGCCGGTGAGAGGGCGAATGCGTCGAGTAGGAGCGTCTTGATCGCGCCGTACTTGTCAGCGGCTGGCGGGTGCTGGAGGAGGCTCAGGGCACGGGCCGCGGTGGCGGAGCCGAGTGCCGCTACCACATGGTGGAAGCGGGTGTCGTCGGCGGTAATGCCTCACAGGGAAAACTGGGAATCCGCCTGGGCGAACCAAACTGCCGCGTGAGCTTCCGAGAAGGTAGGCAGTTTAAGGGCAACTGCCATGTCCATGTTGGGGGTCACCAGTGAAGGAGCTGTGCTCCTAGGCGAGTCGAAAGGATTGACGCGACAAAAGACGGGAATTCGTCCGAGTTTCTTTGTTGAGCAAAATCAAAACTCGGGTACTCTGAAAAGCCTGTTTATCGGGCAGCAATATATTGTTACGGACCGCGGATTAGATATTATTTTGACCGAGCGGTGGTGTAACCGCAGCCGAACAGTTATTCCCCGACTAAAACCCGATTCAACCCAAACTTTGGCCGTATCGCGCCACAGCTACCCAATCGGGAAAACTCTAAAGCGACCGAATGCAAAGAGGAAGAAGACGTACTGAAGAGTAACGGGATTTATTATTTACACACACAAGCAAAAAGGAGCAGTCACGATTATTTACAGGGACATGAGACGCAGGTGACACAGTGAATTCCTTATACAAGCTTAATTACCTACCCAGGACAGAACAAACAAAGACACTGACTCACGCGGGGAATTGCAGAGTGGATTGCTGGAAGGAGGTGTGTGGCTGGAGGGGGAGGACGGCACGGAGCTGGCTGGAGCTTGATCCCGCACGGGACGTCGGGCTGGACCTCGACGGCCACTGATGCCACCGAGCCTGTCGTGTGCGCGGAGTCACGGGTCGGAGCTGCTTGTCTCAGTAAAAGCGCATCTGCTCTGGCGAACCAGCTCTTTCTTTGGACTCAGTAAAAGCGCAACTCTCTGACGACCCAGCTCTTTCTTTGGACTCCGTAAAAGCGCAACTCTCTGATGACCCAGCTCTTTCTTTGGACTCAGTAAAAGCGCAACTCTCTGACGACCCAGCTCTTTCTTTGGACTCAGTAAAAGCGCAACTCTCTGACGACCCAGCTCTTACTTTGGACTCAGTAAAAGCGCAACTCTCTGATGACCCAGCTCTTGTCTCCTCACTCCTTGTCTCAACTCCTCCGGGAACGCCCTGCCAGCGGGTTATATAGGCCCCGCCCCTCAACCTTTGCGAACCTCCCCCAAACGCTCTTCCTCCGCCCTCTCAAGCCAAACCCCTTGTTCATGGTTGGTCGAGTGGGGCTGGCTCACTCCTCCCCTCTCTGACGAGGTGGGGACCCGCCTTTCTTCCCCAACCCTGCCTCGTGGCCAATGGTGGTTGAAGAAAAACCGCCCAAAATGCAGTTGACCATCGAAATGAAATGAAAGGGGACCTATTCTTATTTCACTTGGTACAATGGAGTATTTAAGTTAATGGGAGACACAGCCTTACCCTAAGACACATAATAAGATATAAGCTATCGAACAGGGGCATTCTATGATTGGCTGACGTGTATGCTTATGGACTAATTACCGAGACGCCCTTTTTACCTTTATACAACTCTGGAGGCAAGAGGGGCCATATCCAACCAATGGTACACAGCAGTTTACCACAATCCAATACACACAATAAAAAAAATGCCATCCTCATATCCGCAACACTGCACCCTCCTCCTCTTAGGCACGTCCCGGGCCTATAACTTTAATTTCGTGTGACACGTAGGTGTAGTTCCCTCTACTTTTAACCTGACCCTGAGTGCGACAGTTTTAAAACATAAATAAATGTGTCCCGCTGCTCCATTGCACCCTGCCTAACAGACTCACGCCCACAGTTAACCGAATTGCGGAATGGTTTTCAAACTACACACTGATGGTGGGGAGAATTATTTACAATTGACGCTACTTTTATTTACAAAACTAACCCAGGACCTGTGATTGTTCTTTCTGGGGGGGGAGACAGTCTGCTCTGCATCAATGCACCATGAAAGCACTTAAAAACACACCAATACACCCCCAAGCACCAATCGGTGCAGTCACCATTGTTCATCAGTTTTCATGAATGTTCAATAATAAAAATAAATCAACAACCCCTAACCCTGCAGGTGATCTCTTGCTCTTCGGCTCCCTCTGCTGGCTATTTACTTTCTTCCAGTTGTTGTCATTTTCCTTTGCTGGCGGCCTATTTGTATTAAAACTTGCACCCAACGTGTCCCTTTTATTTATTTTATTTATGGCCCACAGGGCCGACTAGTGTGGTTCACCTGTGGGGCATCGGTGCCCTGTGGCCCAGGTCCGCCAGCAAGATTCCGGGCCTTCATGGCCGGTTCCAGCAGAGGGGCCACGCCCCAACCCATGGGGTCCATAAGTGGTGCTCGGCCACAGACATGTGGTCCATAATGTGGTGCATCGATGCAGACAGCTGGTTCTGGGAATTTCGGGCGCACAATGGCCGACTCACGCACGCTCCCCTCGGCGCCCAATGGCGCACAGGTCATGTGGGAGACAAAAGGGGGAAGACAAATGAGCGAGGGGTAAGGTCACAAGGGTACACATCAAACAAGGCAATGCAAGGCGAAATGCGTACGGAGGGCGAAGTGAGAAAGCTCGTCCCTACCATACGTCACCCCCCCTGTCACCTACACTACCCTTGCCCTTACCCCATATTTACAAAAATCTACACATTTACCAATCCGTCGCTACTGTCACGTCTTCCCCATATTTCCCTTATACCAAATTCGTCTCCACAATCCCTCTAGCCAAAATTTGCCATCACCCAATTCATCATCAATCCTCATAAGGAGGGAGAGATGGAACATCAAGCACAATGTCACACCCACGTCATGATGCATCTCACAATCCAAAACATTTGCACATAAAAATAATAAAAACAACCTGGCATGGTGTGGAGTACCTGTCACCTCAGGTGAGTGGATACAGATGGTGCGAGGAGACTCCAATCCTAACTATCCTCTAAATGACTTTAACACACGTTACACTACCCGGGGTCTTTCCCTGCCAATCCATTGGCCAACTTACACTATGGGTTCTAAAAACCAATTCCCATTGACCAAACTGTGGTGCTGCTCAATTTGGGGTCTCACTCCCCCGATTCATCTCCCGGTGCCCTTGCACAATTCCTGGGCTGTGACGTGTAGCTCTCCCAGCAGGTCTACCCACCTGCACACCTCCACCACTGCAGTTGCCACCGGAGCTTACCTAGCTCCTCACCCTAACCTAACTAACTGGGGAAGGCCCCTCCTGGCTCTGTCACCCCACTCGGTGCCCTCTGGCACTGGGCTACCCGGGTCCGTCCTCCGGATCCTCGGGCCCCATCCACAACAACTACTACCGGCTCCCAGAGCCCACCTGCGGCCTCACCTGGCCGACATCCTCACAGTGGTGGAGTGCCCAAACCAACTACACACACTAACAGGCTACACGCCCAGCCATTTCCACAACACTAATGCACCCATCCAAACATCATTCTTCCACCCGCACCACAGATGCCAATATCCAACCACAATTTACCTATACCCTCTACCTAACACTTACACTACCCTCCCCGGGTATTCGTGATGGGGGTCCACTCTTCCTCCATTCACACCTTCGCACCATCCACTCCACTCCATTGTTTCCATCATACTCACTCCACGACCATCCATTCCAATCCTCCATATATGCTCCAGACCATTTATTCCATACACCTGTTCTCCATTCACCTGTAGTTGCACACCTGTGCAATCTCACCTGGTGCTACCTGCACCCTCCTTCTCCCTGGACCATTTGGTCAATACAACACTCATCACTATCACCATCACTCAAACACTGCTCCATCCACCTGTTCAGTTGCACACCTGTGCAATCACACCTGTTCAATCACACCTGTTCACCATACACTTCCAATACTCACACGGCATCATCTGAACTACCTGTTGCCCTGCTAACTTAGTGCTCCCCGTCTTCCCTTTAAACTAAGCACATACCACGTCATTATCAAAGGTGGGCGGTCCGCTTCGAAAGTCCGCTTATCCGCTTATCCGCTGCAGCGGACTAACGTTTTCGAAGCGGATAAGCGAATCGGACCAACCCCCGGAAACCGAAGCGGATAAGCGTAAGCGGACTACAGAAAAATTAAAGCGCATCGCGATTCGCCAAATCAGCTGTTAGCCTGAGCCGTTACTCTAGAATTGTGAATATTTATTTAAGTGAATAATAAGTGAAAACTGAATATTTTATTGGACGCTAGAGCGGCAATAACGTCAAGATGGAGAGATTTCTGACTCTCCAGCCCAGCGGCAGTGCCAGGGACAAGCACACGAGCGACGCAAACCAGCAGTCCCAGCACAGCGACATCCACAACCCGGCGGTCAACATGATGGGGGACGTGGAGGACAGTCAGGAGATCTGCGCCCTGACCCCTCAGCTCGCGCGCAGCGAGAGCAGGATGTCGCTGGACTCAATCGACTGGTCGAGGAAGCCGCTGAGGGGGAACCCGGGGCTCTCGCCCAATCTCTTCCCGCTCGAGTTCCGTGATGCTTGGGTAACTCTATTTCTCAGGCATAACATGCCGCTCCCGAGCTCTGCCTCGGTCGAGCGCGTGTTCAGCTACGGGTCGGACATCCTCAGGCCTAAGAGGTCGGCCCTGGCTGCACCGAACTTCGAGGCCCTCGTCTTCATGAAGGGCAACCTCCAAATCCTCAAGAAGGCCCACGAGGTGGAGGAGGAAGACGAGGACTAGTCAACAGACTGCTAGTCTGTTGACTAGTAGACTCTCTTGTCAAAGAAAGGACGGGCAAATTGATTTTTCTTTAATGTAACTTGCATATATTAAAATGATATTTAAATTAACTGTAGAGTAGAGTAGAGTCGAGTGGAAAACTTTATTTCAATAAATTTTGAATAAATTTTATTTAAATAAAAATGTATATTTTTGATCTTAAAAGCTTTGTTTGTCTTTGTAGTAGTTAGAAATGGCTATTTAGGCTTTAAAAGCATTAAATTCCCTTTAGAAACGTCAAAAATCGCTTTAAAAACGTCGAAGCGCTTTTAAAAAATCGAATCGAAGCGGATAAGCGGATAAGCGGTAAGCGGACTAAGATTTTCGGCCGCTGAAGCGGATAAGCGAATCGGACTACACGGGCTGGCGGAGCGGATAAGCGGTAAGCGGACTTAAAATTTTCCGAATCGCGCCCACCTTTAGTCATTATCATCCACTCGAATCTACCTGCGTCCCCACTACAGGTGTCATTGTCACTAACTAATCTTACCGTTACCTAATGTCATCTTCTAGGTCCCTACACACGATATATCCTAACCCTCCCGAGCTAGTTTTCACTGCCATCAACCCCATAAACTAGTGCTCCTTTGCCCCCCCTGTGAGGGATGGTGGATTGGCCATCGCATCACATGGGGCATCTCTTACTATCAATTTTGCACACCAAATTCCAACCAATCAAAAATTTGCCAATTACTGCCAATCATCTGCCAATCCTTACTGCCAATCATCAAATTTTGCTTTTTTCTAATTTTGGGTCCAAAACACTAACCTCGTCACACAGTCTACTCACTAGTGCCTCTCGGTGCGCCAATTCACTTCTAAAGCTCGGCTTCGTACAGCCGAGCAATGAATGCGGATTGTTTGGTGCCGGCGGCTGGATACGTCCCGCATTCGGTGCAGGGATGGGGGCTTACCCGGGCCGAGATCCCACGCACCACCTCGGCACGGAGCCATCCCATGGCCCGATCTCGACCTGCCGGAACGTCTCAACAAAAGGTGGTCGCCATGACGACCCTTCCTATCGGGCTGCCCGCTCCGCCTAGTGGAGCACGGACGCGGCCGTTCCAAACGCGGCCCAGCGTGGATCACGTACGGCGGTCCTTTCAAACCCGCCGTGGTTCGGATCCCCGCTGGTCCTCGCGGCACGCGAAGCTGCCCGACGCGCACCGAGGGCCCGATTCGGCTAAATGTCGTTCTAACCGCTAACCCGGTTACCGTCGATGCCTCACCTGCATGCTTACACGCATACGCTACCCCTTTCTTGCTCATACATCCTGCTGTTCCCATGCTCCTCGTCGTACCTTCTCTTACACACCTCGGTACACTCATTCCGCTCACAGACTTGGTCACACACGTGACCACCGAACACCTTTGCACACACTCGTCGCTCGCACACCTCACCAACACACCTCTTCGCGCCCCCTTCTCGGTCACCTCCTCTGTGACAATCACAGGTGTGCTCTCACTCGCACACCCAACCACGTGCCTCACTACTAATTCCAGCGTGCATTCCCATACACGCTCTACCATTCCAGGTGTGCTTCCTTCCATTCCAGGTGTACATCCTCTCTCACCTGTCACAACCAACTCACGCTCCGTGTCACTCTCACTACTCTCAACTCCACTCTTGACAGCGCACTCAGCCTTACTCTCCACAGCGCACTCTTTCCTCATGCACCCGTCCATTACACACCTTTCTCGCGCACACTCTTGCGCACACTCTCCCGTTACACCCTCTGTAACACTCACCACAGGCATGCATTCTCCCTCACTCTTGACAGCGCACTCTTTCCCCATGCACCCGTCCGTTACACACCTTTCCCGCGCATCCTCTTGAGCACACTCTTTCGTTACTTCCTCCGTAACACTCACCACAGGCGTGCATGCTTCCGTTACATCCTCTGTAACACTTCTCACTACGCGCTTCCATGTGCTCCCTCGCACACGCGCTACGACCGACTCACTCTCGACAGCACACTTACTCCTCGGCGCGCACTTTTTCCTCACACACCCCATGGTCGGACATTCTCGCACACCTCTTTTTTCACACACCGTACCTGTCGCACACTTCACCAACGGCCTCTCACGAACACCCGGGTCCACATCAACCCCCAAGCCGACTGAAGCTCCCCTCACATCATATACATTTCCGAATATATCGCCACTCACCTTGACACCTCGTCTCCGCACCTCCTCTGCCACCTGCAAACTCTTTATTTGGTTAGTGAGCACATCATCACGATTCGAGCACAGACCTTGTACCAATTCCATTACCTCCTCCTTTATTTCCTTTTTAGTTTCCCTTCGTCTCTTCTTAATTTCACTCACCCCTTCTTCCACCTCCTCTAATTTTTCCTTTACCTCCTTCATCTCCCTGTGCGCCCCCTCTATCTCTTCCTCTAACGCCACTTTAACCGTTTCTATGTGCGTCCTCACCTCTCGGTCCTTCGTCTCCATTACTTCTGTCACCTCATCCAACTTCTTCGTCAACCCCTCATGTACCATCTGACATTCCTTTTGTGTCGCTATTAATTCGTTCTTAATGTCTTTTTGTGTCGCTTTTAATCCCCCGATTATTGCCGTGTTCTTTTCCACTTGGTCCACTAGTTTATTTTGTCCCACTGTCAGCTGTTCTACTCCCCTCGTCAGACCCTCTATTCCCCCCTGTAACCTAGCCGTATTATTCCTCACCTCTTTCTCCATACGCTTTTCACCTCGCTTTACCTCCTCGCGTACCCCCGAGACCTCCTCACTTACACCTCATCGTATCTCCTCTTTCATCTCCTCCCTCTCTTTTGTAGATGCCACTCTCATCTGTCCCAATTCATCCCTCTGAGCATCCAGTTTGGCTTCTACCCCGATTTTCACCTCCTCTATCTGCTCTCCCATTTGTTTAATTTCTCGGGCGGATTGCTCCCCTATTTCCCGCAATTTGCCTTCCATCCTATTTTCTAACCCCATTAACCCATTTTTCACCCCCTCTATCTGATTCTCCTGGGCAGCCATTCTATTTTCCACCCCCGTTAACCCATGTTTCACCCCTTCTATCCCATTGTCTAACCCCTCAAATTTAGCTTCTAGCCCCCCGACTTGATTTCCTAGTCGCTCCCCCATTTCTCCCATTTGGCCCCCATTTCTCCCATTTGGCCCCCCATTTCTCCCATTTTGCCCCCTATCCTGTTTTCCATCCCTTTGAAATTATCATCTGTTTTTACCATAAAGGCCATCATCTGTTTCATAAACGGGTCCAAATTCATTGGCATCTCTGGCTCGGCTGCCGCGACCACGGGCGCGGCTAAATTTGGTGCCGCAATAACCATGTGCGTGAGGGCGCCATTTTGTGCGCCTGATACCCCCTCAACGACATCGTCCATATACATTTCCCCGAGGTCCTGGGTCGATTCCACCCCGTCTATCTCTCCCACCGGCATCCCGTCGCCTTGACCAGCCATGGCGCGATTTCAAAATTCGGGTTTTCCTTTAAAAACAAAACAATTTCCAGCTGCTTGTAATTTTGAGCGCATTAAGCGCGCTTCGGGCCTCGTATCTCACTCCCCGACACCAATTTGTTACTGTAATAACACAATTGGTGTCCAAAATTTGGGCTAAATAAATTTAGTCCCAGGTTCGAATCCCAACTCCTGACTACCAATTTGTTACGGACCGTGGATTAGATGTTATTTTGACCGAGCGGTGGTGTAACCGCGGCCGAACAGTTATTCCCCGACTAAAACCCGATTCAACCCAAACGTTGGCCGTATCGCGCCACAGCTACTCAATCGGGAAAACTCTAAAGCGACCGAATGCAAAGAGGAAGAAGACGTACAGAAGAGTAACGGGATTTATTATTTACACACACAAGCAAAAAGGAGCAGTCACGATTATTTACAGGGACATGAGATGCAGGTGACACAGTGAATTCCTTATACAAGCTTAATTACCTACCCAGGACAGAACAAACAAAGACACTGACTCAAGCGGGGAATTGCAGAGTGGATTGCTGGAAGGAGGTGTGTGGCTGGAGAGGACGGCACAGAGCTGGCTGGAGCTTGATCCCGCACGGGACGTCGGGCTGGACCTCGACGGCCGCTGATGCCACCGAGCCTGTCGTGTGCGCGGAGTCACGGGTCGGAGCTGCTTGTCTCAGTAAAAACGCATCTGCTCTGGCGACCCAGCTCTTTCTTTGGACTCAGTAAAAGCGCAACTCTCTGACGACCCAGCTCTTTCTTTGGACTCCGTAAAAGCGCAACTCTCTGATGACCCAGCTCTTTCTTTGGACTCAGTAAAAGCGCAACTCTCTGACGACCCAGCTCTTTCTTTGGACTCAGTAAAAGCGCAACTCTCTGACGACCCAGCTCTTGCTTTGGACTCAGTAAAAGCGCAACTCTCTGACGACCCAGCTCTTGTCTCCCCCCTCCTTGTCTCAACTCCTCCGGGAACGCCCCGCCGGCGGGTTATATAGGCCCCGCCCCTCAACCTTTGCGAACCTCCCCCAAACGCTCTTCCTCCACCCTCTCAAGCCAAACCCCTTGTTCATGGTTGGTCGAGTGGGGCTGGCTCACTCCTCCCCTCTCTGACGAGGTGGGGACCCGCCTTTCTTCCCCAACCCTGCCTCGTGGCCAATGGTGGTTGAAGAAAAACTGCCCAAAATGCAGTTGGCCATCGAAATGAAATGAAAGGGGACCTATTCTTATTTCACTTGGTACAATGGAGTATTTAAGTTAATGGGAGACACAGCCTTACCCTAAGACACATAATAAGATATAAGCTATCGAACAGGGGCATTCTATGATTGGCTGACGTGTATGCTTATGGACTAATTACCGAGACGCCCTTTTTACCTTTATACAACTCTGGAGGCAAGAGGGGCCATATCCAACCAATGGTACACAGCAGTTTACCACAATCCAATACACACAATAAAAAAAATGCCATCCTCATATCCGCAACAATATATATGCAATCAAACACGTCATGCCGGAGCGTTTGCCCGGGAAAGGCGAGACTAGGCGTGCCTGGGCGGCCTGGGCGAACCCGGGAAAGGCGAGTCTGGACATGCCCGGGAAAGGCGAGACCGGGCGTGCCCGGGCGGCCTGGGCGAGCCCGGGAAAGGCGAATCTGGGCATGCCCGGGAAAGGCGAGACTGGGCGTCCCCGGGCGGCCTGGGCGAGCCCAGGAAAGGCGAGTCTGGACATGCCCGGGAAAGGCGAGACCGGGCGTGCCCGGGCGGCCTGGGCGAGACCGGGAAAGGCGAGTCTGGGCATGCCCGGGAAAGGCGAGACCGGGCGTGCCCGGGTGGCCTGGGCGAGCCCGGGAAAGGCAAGTCCGGGCATGCCCGGGAAAGGCGCGTCTGGGCATGTCCGGGCGGCCTGGGCGAGCCCGGTACAGTGATCGCTCCCTGGTTGCGTCTTCGGCAGGTGTAAGGCGATTGTGTATGCTCAGTGGCAACCGCTACATATATACATATATATATATATATATATATATATATATATATATATATATATATATATATATATATATATATATATATATATATAGATATATATATACATATACATATATACAGACTTGGCATTTAATATGGAATATTTTTTTGTGGGGGTGAACTTACTTTTCAAGATGACTTAGAACCAAAAGTTCATTGGAATTATGTTGAAATTATTCTAGATTTCGTTAATGTGACCTTTAAAAGAAACAAAAACCACATTTGACATTTCTAAGCAAATAAATTGATCCTTGAAAGTGATGTAAACTGATATCGAACTCAATTCACGGACAGTACTGTGTTAAACTTCTGTACGTTTTCCAGAAGTATCTCTTTATTTTGCACATTGGCCAAATTTTTTTTCAGCAAAAACAAAAGCTAAATTATGACTGGGATAACGGACAGTAAAATTACAGTTCAGTACTTCGTGTAACCCCCACGAGCATTCAGGAGAGCACGTACACGTTGAGGCATGCTGTTCACGAGATTTGCCAAGGTTTGGACAGGAATCGCTTGCCATGCAGTGACAATAGTCTGCTGCAATTCACGCACAGTGGTAGGCTGCTGGTCCAAGTTGTCGATTTGACGCGTTAATTCTGCCCACAAGTTCTCTATCGGATTCATATCCGGGGACATGGCAGGCCACTCCATATGCTCTACACCACGGTCAGCAAGAAAGTGTTGGATCATGAGAGCACGATGAGGCCGTGCATTGTCATCTTGGAAGACAAAGTTTCCTCGAAAGGCTGCACGAGCAAATGGAAGCAATGTTTCTTCCAGAATGACCCTGTACTTGAACTGGTTCAGGTTTCCATTCAGAACAACCAGGTCAGTTTTGCCCCCTGCATGAAAAGCAGCCCAAACGGTCACCCCACCACCTCCAGCTTGGACTCTTGGCACTATGCAATCTTCGTTGTGGGCTTCATGCACTTGTCTGCGCACTCGGACGCAGCCATCTTGACGATAGACCAGAAATCTAGACTCGTCACTGAAGGTCACGTGATTCCAGTGTCCTGGCTGCCATTGACGGTGCTCTCTGGCCCACTGCAATCGGCGCTGGCTGTGTTGTCTGGTCAGGCGTGGCTTTCTCAGGGGACGCCTGGCACGATAGCCTGCTTGAACCAATCGTTGGTTGACTAGCCTTCTGGATACAAGCACATTTGTCAGTTGCTGCAACTCAGCCCGAAGTTGATTAGCTGACTTGGTACGGCCATTGCAGACTAACCGGTGCAGCTGGCGATCATCTCTCCTTGTGGTTCTGCGGGGACGTCCTGGCCTCGGTATTGGAGTAGGGACACCCCTCTGAGCATTTCGTTTCAGGATCTTTGACACCTGATCTTGAGTGATGCCATACTGCCGAGCAATAGCACGCTGTTTCATGCCAGAATTTCGTAAAGCCACCACTCCATGACAAACAGCATTGTCAAGTTGACGGACCATCTCCAGAGGAAGCGGCAATAACTTTTGTAGACGTGCAGCAGTTGTTTTCCACGAATACAGAACGCAACAACCCTTATATACCCGATTGTGAAGCCAATCGTCAAATGTACCTGTCCTTACATTTTGTCATGCCACCTGTGATATAATCCTGTTATTGACTTCTTGCTGCGAAAGACAATCAGTGACATGGTTCTTTCAACAAAGACATCACCGAAGGGTAAAATAAACTCACCAGATTGATATACTGAGTTCAGAAAGTAAACCCAAGTCAAGAAAAAAAAAATATTCCATATTAAATGCCAAGTCTGTATATATATATATATATATATATATATATATATATATATATATATATATATATATATATATATATTGTTACGTAACCGTGATTAACACCACAGTTACGGATGGCCGATTTGCGAGACTTTAACTCCCGAGGCGAAAACTCAATGGCGGATTCAAACTCAACACAAACGCGCGGAATGGCGGGACACAGCGAAGCTCCCCCTCCGCCACCTTATCTATTAAAATGAAACACCCAGGAAACTGCGTTCAGATATATACAGAAAATAATATAAGGATTTATTAAGGAAAAGTAAAGCCAGTGAAAAAGCCCACCGGTAAATCTAATTAATCGAACAAGCCTAAATTGGGATCCCAGACACAACAGACATCAAACACGATACGAGGGAGGTGAATACGAAAATAACACGTCTCGTCGTTCAAAATGTACGCGGATGCGGCTTATCTTGTCTGTCTTTCGTCGTCTTTGTGGCGGCCGTCCAACGCCGCTCCTTTCGGCCCGATCGCACACCACGAGGTCCCTCGCTCCAAGTTCCACAAGGCCTCCTCCAAGCACCACGCGTCCGACGCAGGCCAGCGGCTCCACACGAGGCCGATCTCCACAAGGTCCGTGCACCAAAGGTTCGACGTAAGCTGCACAAAGCAAGCGAACTCCACTTGGCTCGACTCTCTTTTGGGAGTGCTGGCAGCCAAGTGCCAACTGCCAACGAACTGCGACCAACGAACCTCGAACTGCTCACGAACTGTTGCGAACTCCCGTGTGCTCTGTGTGCTACCGAACTCTCTCTCTGCGAACTGCCACTGTTCCACGAACTGCCTCAACTCCCAACTGCTCTGTGTGCTCGGTGTCCTCGGTGTGCCAACTGCCGACTACTCGAAATGGCGTCCGACCGTCGCATATATTGGTGGCCGATGACGTCACATTGGCGCACTCCTCAGCCAATCACAGCCTCCCAACTCGCCGGCTCGCCCCGGCCACGCCCCCTGCGGCATGCTCCACTCTCGCTCACCGACCCCCGCGGTCCTTGTGTAACACGTGCCAGGCGAGGTTTGTAGGCCTTGGAGGTGTAAACGGTGGCGGTGTTTTTGGCCTGGTGGTGTCCATTTATTACGAAGTCATTGTCAGGGAAAGGAATTATTTAATGTTGCGCTAAGGACCTAACTAATGTTTATGTGGTTTGCAGTGCCATAATGGACAAAGGTTTGACTACTAGGTGAGACTCACAGGGGCGTTACCTTTAACCCCTCACTATTTAACACTCGAATCTCCAGGTAGATCCACAATCATACATCTTACCCCGACAAACGCCTAAACATCAATAACTTATTACATGTAGAGTCCCTGTCACGACAGCCGAATACCTACCTATTCAGATCTACCTAGCTCTAGATGTTGCTCTACCAAATTCATAACACAGCCCCCCCCCTGGAACCATAGCTCCTGCAAGGTTCACCGCAGGGCTACCATTCCAGCCTTAACACTTACTGTCACACACTTAATTAACCTATGAAATAAATCAGGAAGGGCTGTGGGAAGTGAGTCGGACTACCTACCTACACTTCCTTAACATGCTGAACCCCTTAACCATCATGCAAGTATGTACATTGTCTTCGTTGTTCCTGTGGAGGGAGGAAACAAACAACACACCACACTAACTTAACCACAAAACTTAACCATCTTTCCAAACTCAAAACTCTAACCTTTGTACATACCCCGGTCTACAGACCGCGTCCCCCGGTGGATGCCACAAGACTCAACCTTACCTGCGGGGCCATCCCCAATGCATCCCCCTAAATTTCCACGGGCCCTGTCCTTCCACGGGCCCTGATTCTCATTCCATAGGTCATCAAGGCATTTCAAAAATCAACAAAGCACTTATTTCAATACACCCCCCTGCAGGACCATGGCATTGATGTCATTCACGTGTGTGTGCATTCCTCAACTAGGCAGCGGGGAGGTACCGCACAAAAAGATGGTGGGGGCGCATCAGGCTGTGGTGCCCGCAGTCCCAAAAACAAGTCAACCGACTTACAAGTTCATTGCCCCCCCCCCCCCTTTACCTCTTGGCCCCGTGACAGCCCAACAGCCCCTTTCCGCCGTTACCTCGCCGGTGAGGGTCTCCACACACACCAGGCTCCTTTGCCTCCTACTTTCGCGCAGCAACACGGGTCACCGGGGGACTTCCTCACCCCGCGGCGCCCAACCAGACCCTCCACCAACGAGCTCCAATTTCCAGTTACCACCGGCTGCCAGGGGTAATTGCCGCAGAGGGGGGGCCCGCAGGCATCGCTCCTCAGAGCTTGCTCTGTACCTGCGGACACACACACCTTCCCCACCCACAAGACCCCAAAACACACTTCCTCCCCCGCTGCCATTCAATTCTCCACACAACTCAGCACAATTCAGTACAATTCCATAGATGGTGTAAAAGGTGTTACAAGGCTTGCCATGGCCTGCCACATGTGAAATCCCCCAGTTCACATTTAAACCATCACACATTTCCAAAAGCACATTTCCAAAAGCACAAGTATCGCCCCTCATTATCTCCAATAATCATCACTCACTCTCCAGGTTCCACTCTCACGACCACATCAAAACACCTAACCACAATACAAAAACATACGCCACCCACAAGACACTGTGGCTCCCATTCCATCCCCTCACCGGCCATGTCATCACTCTCACCCGCCTCCCAACTCCAATTTACATGTCCCCAATTTCCAAAGCAAGTCCTGAAGCCTGGGACAGTACTCCTCAAAACACTCACCTCAAGTGCAGGTAGTTGCAGGTTGGTCCGGTCCAAAGTGCAATCCACCCATACAATTCCCAAAATTTCACATTGGGCCTACCAAATACTTCCAAATTTCTCTTTTGTCCCCACTACACTGGCAGGTATGTGGATCCGCATCCAACGGTGATCATCGCTACACAACTACCTGTGGCCACGACAGCTCTGCACCTCCACCGTGCAAGAGTCACCGGGACAAGGTGAGCAGTCAAAACGCCAACATGGCCCATGAGTGTCCATAAGGGTGCGACCCACCATCCATCCTTCGGCCCCCCCTGCGAGGAACACAGCTGCAGCAGCCCCAGCTGGCCAATGTGGTGAACACTTGCTGCCACAACAAACACTACCGCACACACAACCTCGGCCCTGGGGGGCACGGTCGCAGTGTGTGGCATCCCTACAGCCACGTCCCCTGCACCTCCCCATCATCCCCCAGTCCGACTACAGAACTGCAGCCCCCCAGTGCTCACCCACACTTGACCACACCAAGGTCCAGTCAACAGCCATGCTCCACCAGGAGCCCCACCCAGAAGACATGGTCCACACACCTCGGACACGCACAGCACCACGTTGACCCTCAGGCTACACAACTACATCCCCATCATCCCGCGTCCCAAATATCAGCACAGTTGCCCCCGCAACCAGTTGAAAGCTGTGCCTTGCTACCTTATTAATTTCATCACAGCCTCCAACACTTTGGTCTACACACCTGGATCAATAATGGCGTCACTGTACAGTGTCCACCATGGCATTTCAAAATCCACCCTTAAATTTCCATCTAACCCACAGATTACCCATGCCAACCATTTGTCACATTTCACTAACCTCACCAAAGAAGGATGCTTTGCCATACACATGCCAGCCGAGCATGGCCCATATGCTCGGCTCGTTACACATCTCCCGATTCACATCCCCATGGCTCTCTTCCCAACCCGAGAGTCCATAAATCATAACGGAGCATCTGTGGAAGGTCACTCACACCATCACGTTCCACAGATGCCCCAATGGTTGTCCGGCAGGCTATCTCCATCCCTGTCCATTCGGTTTGACCCGCGTCCATAGACCAACCACCATGCCAGGTCACCACATGCTGGTTGTCCCAGAGTCCCTGGAGGAGAGTGCCAGGCCGCATGCCCGGGTGGTCACCACATCAGTCCCAAGTTGGCCGTCCGCAGTGCCACCACCAAAGCGCGACCCACAACACCTCCCCCTAGTGGTCCTCAATATTTGCCATCACAGGCTTGAGAAACCACCTCGGACCCCCCTGGAGGTCTTAACCCCCACCAGGGTCCGGTGACCCTGCCGGCCCGAGCCGCCGGCTCGGATGGCGCCCCGACGGACAAGGGACGCCACACTCCACCAGACCCCCCGTGGGACCCAGGTCGTACCTCGACACCCAAGGCTGGACCCCACGTCCAAATCTCGCCATCACAGCCCCCCAGCTGGCCGGCATACCCAAATTTTGAAAGGGGCAACTTTTGCCCGAGGCCATCACCCATGACCTCTCCATGTCCAAATCCCGCAGCCCGGGGACCAATCCCCACCATGGCTGCTCCAAATCAATTTCCCATTGTAATTTTATTTTAAATTTTCTTTTACAAATTTTCATTCCCACTGCCAAACCGCAGCTGCAGGGAACAACCTCTACCACCGGTTGTTCTGCCCCTCCCTGCAGTTAATCCAAATTCCCTACAGGGACCAAATCTCCAGAAGCTCTATCTCCCGATCCTCCAATATCCAAATCCAGCCCGGAGCCAACACACTCCCCCAACTGGTTGTCCAATTTTGGAGCCTCTGTTTCCAAATAGCAGTGTACAGTGAGCGTCCCCTCGGTCATTCCAACCACCTCCTCGGACCAACTCACCTCATCACCCAGGCTCCTTTGGGCCTGAACCAGCTCTACCTCCATGGGACTGTCACAGGTCTCCAGCCGCTGGATCAAATCATCCTCATCATCATCATTTCCACAAATCATTCTTGGCCCCGCCAGGCTTTGATCAATATCCCCAATAAATACCCGGTCCGGCTCTATCGCATGGACCCCCAAAAACTCTACCCCCTCTTGCTCCGCACCACCGCCCTGGTGCTGCACAATTCCAAATTCATCCCCCGGTTGGGGTGTTGTGACATCCACACGGTCCCGATAAACAACCAGGCCAGAATGTGGGAAACATTCCCCTTTCAATCCATTAATTTGGTCACTCATGTCCTTCAGTCCTTCCCTCCATTCCTTCCCCTGCGACTCCATTTTATTTTCCATCCCTTCAATTTTATCATTTATTCCCCGAATTTCTGCAAGGTTTCGCTCACCATCGGCCCTCTGAGCATTTATTAAATTTACTATGGTCTGGAGATCTATCGGGGCCGTCCCACTTGTTCCCGACTCCCCGGTAGGGGAGGGGCATAAGTTGGTGCGCGGGATGAGGGAGGTTCCAAGGCTCACCTCTGCATCAAATTCCCCTATTTCCGGCTCACTCCCAACGCTGACGGAGGCCTCGCTGCGTACTTCCATCTCATCAATTTCCGACATCCGCTTTCCGGAAGATTGTTTCCCGCGCGCGTATTTATTTTAATAATTCCTGACCCAATTTAAATTTGACGAAGACGCGATATCGCGCTCCGTTTGCCCGATTGATTATTAAATTTCTCCGCCTCTACTATAAAAATCTTGCGTTCGAACGTCGGGCGCAATGTACGCCCGACCGTGTCGATGTCTCGCCGCGGACAAAAAAATTTGTCCGACGGGTTCAAATCCTACACTCCTGACACCACTTGTTACGTAACCGTGATTAACACCACAGTTACGGATGGCCAATTTGCGAGACTTTAACTCCCGAGGCGAAAACTCAATGGCGGATTCAAACTCAACACAAACGCGCGGAATGGCGGGACACAGCGAAGCTCCCCCTCCGCCACCTTATCTATTAAAATGAAACACCCAGGAAACTGCGTTCAGATATATACAGAAAATAATATAAGGATTTATTAAGGAAAAGTAAAGCCAGTGAAAAAGCCCGCCGGTAAATCTAATTAATCGAAAAAGCCTAAATTGGGATCCCAGACACAACAGACATCAAACACGATACGAGGGAGGTGAATACGAAAATAACACGTCTCGTCGTTCAAAATGTACGCGGATGCGGCTTATCTTGTCTGTCTTTCGTCGTCTTTGTGGCGGCCGTCCAACACCGCTCCTTTCGGCTCGATCGCACACCACGAGGTCCCTCGCTCCAAGTTCCACAAGGCCTCCTCCAAGCACCACGCGTCCGACGCAGGCCAGCGGCTCCACACGAGGCCGATCTCCACAAGGTCCGTGCACCAAAGGTTCGACGTAAGCTGCACAAAGCAAGCGAACTCCACTTGGCTCGACTCTCTTTTGGGAGTGCTGGCAGCCAAGTGCCAACTGCCAACGAACTGCGACCAACGAACCTCGAACTGCTCACGAACTGTTGCGAACTCCCGTGTGCTCTGTGTGCTACCGAACTCTCTCTCTGCGAACTGCCACTGTTCCACGAACTGCCTCAACTCCCAACTGCTCTGTGTGCTCGGTGTCCTCGGTGTGCCAACTGCCGACTACTCGAAATGGCGTCCGACCGTCGCAGATATTGGTGGCCGATGACGTCACATTGGCGCACTCCTCAGCCAATCACAGCCTCCCAACTCGCCGGCTCGCCCCGGCCACGCCCCCTGCGGCATGCTCCACTCTCGCTCACCGACCCCCGCGGTCCTTGTGTAACACGTGCCAGGCGAGGTTTGTAGGCCTTGGAGGTGTAAACGGTGGCGGTGTTTTTGGCCTGGTGGTGTCCATTTATTACGAAGTCATTGTCAGGGAAAGGAATTATTTAATGTTGCGCTAAGGACCTAACTAATGTTTATGTGGTTTGCAGTGCCATAATGGACAAAGGTTTGACTACTAGGTGAGACTCACAGGGGCGTTACCTTTAACCCCTCACTATTTAACACTCGAATCTCCAGGTAGATCCACAATCATACATCTTACCCCGACAAACGCCTAAACATCAATAACTTATTACATGTAGAGTCCCTGTCACGACAGCCGAATACCTACCTATTCAGATCTACCTAGCTCTAGATGTTGCTCTACCAAATTCATAACAATATATATATATATATATATATATTTGTATATGTATATATATTTAATAAACAGGAAGTAAATTCCTGCGTGGGGCTAGTGTGAAAAAATTCTGACAACCCAGGACTCGAACCCACGAATCTCATCACTTACGGTGATAGCCCACTGAGATATGCAATAAACGTCACACTAAACACTATTTTCTTAATGGGACTGACTGCCCTTTTAGTCAGGTTCACTATGTTTTTTCGTTCAAAATTTTGGTAGATTAGCAAAACTATACATTTTTGGAATATTCAGAGCATGAGGAATCCAAACATTAATGTTTACATTTGCGTAGACACCTTTGCGAAAATGACACTCAGGACAGTGATGAAGATCTGTAAAAGCATATTCCTGAACGGTATAGACCTCGTAGTTCCTGTGTATAGGACTTATAGTTCAATCTGATACTACCTATAACTTCCGAAAACAACCTATAACGTCAAAGGACTTGCAATATCATGTATTATGTAATACAGTTATATCACAAATATAAAGACTGTAGCGGTTACCGCTGGATGCACACAATCGCCTTGCACCGGCCAGAACACGGCCAGACGCGCCTCTCCCGGGCACGCCCGGTCTCGTCTTTCCCGGGCATGCCCGCTCTCGCCTTTCCAGGGCTCGCCCAGAGCGTCCGGGCGTGCCCGCTATCGCCTTTTCAGGGCTCGCCCAGAGCGTCCGGGCATGCCCGCTATCGCGTTTCCAGGGCTCGCCTAGAGCGTCCGGGCATGCCCGCTCTCGCCTTTCCAGTGCTCGTCCAGAGCGCCCGGGCACGCCCAGCCTCGACTTGCCAGGCCGCAGCCAAACACGCCCGGGCAGGTCCAGACTCGCCTTTCCAAGGCTCGCCCTTGACACCCGGGCATGCCCAGTATAGCTTTTGCCGGGCAAACTTCCCGACATAAATGTGTATATATATTGCTGCCCGATAAACGGGCTTGTCAGAATACCTGAGCTGTTTTGTTTCAATAAAGCAACTCAGACAAATTCCGTCTTTGGTCGCGTCAATTATTTCGACTCGCGTTGGAGCGCAGTTCCTTCATTAGTGACCTACCGACATGGATACGGCAGTGACGCTTAAACTGCCTACCTTCTGGGAGGCTCACGCGGCTGTTTGGTTCGCTCAGGCGGACTCTCAGTTCGCCCTGCGAGGCATCACCGCGGACGACACCCGCTTCCACCATGTTGTGGCGGCGCTCGGTTCCGCCACCGCGGCCCGCGCCTTGAGCCTCCTCGAGCACCCGCCGGCTGCTGACAAATACGACGTGCTGAAGACGCTCCTCCTCGACGCTTTCGCCCTCTCACCGGCAGCATGCGCACGGCGCCTGCTCGCTCTGCCCGAGCTCGGCGACACGCGCCCGTCCGAGCGCATGGACTATATGCTCTCATTGCTCGGTGAGCACTCTCCGGATTTTCTGTTCCGCGAGCTGTTCCTTCGCCAGCTGCCTCACCCGGTACGCCTCGCCCTGGCTGGCACGTTGATCACGGATTCCCGCGCCCTCGCCAGGGAAGCCGATAAGATCTCCTCGGCGGGCCAGCACATCGGCGTGGTTACCTGGAGCCCGCCGCCGTCCGAGTCGATGCCCACGATGCCCGAGCGCCCTGCGCGGTTGGAGGCCGAACTGCCGGTGCAACTGGCGGCCGCCACGCCGCACCGCCCGCTTCCGACACGACGGCCGGGGCCTCCACCTGACCGGGCGTGGTGTTATTACCACGCCAGGTTCGGACACAAGGCTCGGACATGCCGGCCCCCGTGCACTTTCGGCAGGTCGGGAAACGGCCGGGCCGGCGTTCATTCCCAGCCATGAGCGCCGGCCACTCGGGCAACTTGCTGTTTATTCGGGACAAAGCGTCTGGGCGGCGTTTCCTGTGTGACACCGGCGCCCAAATGAGCGTCATACCCGCCTCCGAGCCGGACAGGCGGGACGCCGTTTGCGGCCCCTCTTTGGTCGCTGCTAATGGCTCGGCCATACGCACTTTCGGCCCACGCGTCGTCACCCTCTGCTTCGGCAGCCAGCGTTTTCAATGGACTTTTGTTACCGCCAGCGTCCCCGTGGCTTTGCTGGGCGCCGACTTCCTCTGCGCGCACGGGCTGCTGGTCGACGTCAAATGACGTCGCCTTGTCCAGGCCGAGACCTTCAGCTCCCTGGCGTGCACAATGAGCAGCTCCGCGCCGACCGAACTGGCGTGCGCCCTCCCGGCAGCGAACGAGTTCGCTCGCCTGCTCGCGGAATTCCCGGCCCTCACGCGGCCGACGTTTTCGGCCGTCGCGGTGCGGCACGGGATCGAGCACCACATACCCACTACGGGCCCGCCGGTCTACGCCAGGGCCCGCCGCCTCGACCCGGCCAAGCTCGCCATGGCGAAGGCCGAGTTCGACGCGTTGGAGCACCTCGGCATCGTGCGGCGCTCCGATAGCGCGTGGGCCTCGCCACTGCACATCGTGCCAAAGCGGGGGGGTGGATGGCGCCCATGTGGCGACTACCTCCGTCTCAATGACGCTACCACCCCCGACAGGTACCCGATCCCGCATATTCAGGACTTTTCCGCCCGTTTGGCGGGACGGGTCATCTTTTCGAAAATTGACCTGATACGGGGCTACCACCACGTACCTGTCCGGGCGGCCGACGTCCCGAAGACGGCCGTCATCACGCCGTTCGGCCTGTTCGAATTTTTGCAGATGCTGTTTGGCCTCAAGAACGCGGCCCAGGCGTTCCAGCGCTTGATGGACGGCGTGCTGCGCGACCTGCCGTTTCTTTTCGTCTATCTGGGCGATATCCTCGTCGCCAGCACGTCCCGCGCCGAGCACCTCCTCCACCTCCGAACACTGTTCGGTCGCCTCAGCGAGCATGGCTTAATTGTCAACCCGGTCAAATGCCACTTCGGTGCGACGACCGTTGACTTTTTGGGCCACCGCATCACCAAGACCGGGGCCGTGCCACTGCCGACCAAGGTCGAGGCCATCACCACGTTCCCGACGTCCCCGTTCCATCAAGGCCCTCCAAGAGTTCCTCGGCATGGTGAATTTTTATCACCGATTCGTGCCCCGCGCTGCTCAGCTCATGCGGCCCCTTTACGAGGCCCTCCGGGGCAAGCCGGCCAAGCATGACATTGTTTGGTCCGCGGCCATGGACGCGGCCTTCGCCAGCGCCAAACGGGTCCTCGCCGACGCAACGCTGCTGGCTCACCCGTTGCTCAACGCGCCCATCGCCCTCACTACGGACGCCTCCAACTACGCGGTGGGCGCCGTCCATGAGCAATGGGTGGACGGGGTTTGGCAGCCACTCGCTTTTTTCAGCCGGCAACTCCGGCCGAACGAGTTAAACTACAGCACGTTCGACCGCGAGCTGCTCGGGCTATTCCTGGCCGTTCGCCATTTCCGACACCTCCTGGAGGGCCGCCCGTTCACGGCTTTCGTCGACCACAAGCCGTTGGTCTACGCAATGGCTAAGGTCACGGAGCCGTGGTCGGCCCGCCATCAGCGTCACCTCTCCGCCGTGTCGGAGTTCACCACGGACATCCGGCACGTCGCCGGCAAAGACAACGCCGTGGCCGACTGTCTTTCTCGGGCCAGCGCGAACACGGTCCACCTCGGCGTGGACTTCGCGCTCATGGCGGCCGACCAGACCACCGACGCCTCGGTGCAGGCACTCCGTGCGGCGGACGCGGGCCTCCGCCTGGCCGACATTCCCTTCGCGGGCACCATCCTGCTCTCCGACGTCTCCAAGGGCCAGCCTCGCCCCATCGTGCCCGTTTCCTGGCAGCGCCACATCTTCGCCTCCATCCACGGCCTTTCTCACCCGGGCCGGAAAGCTTCTCAGGAGCTGGTGTCGGCGCGTTTCGTCTGGCACGGCCTTCGACGAAACATCCGCGACTGGGCCAACGCCTGCACGGCCTGCCAGCGAGTCAAGGTCCACCGCCACACCCAGGCCCCGCTGGCACCTTTCGCCGTGCCTGAACGGCGTTTCGACCACGTCCACGTGGACCTGGTGGGTCCCCTGCCCCCCTCGCGGGGGTTCACCCACCTGCTCACCATGGTGGACAGGACCACCAGGTGGCCGGAGGCCGTGCCCCTCACCTCCACCACCACCGCCGACGTGGCGCAGCCGTTCATCGCCACCTGGGTCATGCGCTTCGGCGCACCGGCGGACATCTCGTCCGACCGCGGCCCACAGTTCACGTCTGAGCTTTGGGGCGCGGTCGCCCGTTCGTTGGGGGTCATGCTGCACCGCACCACGGCCTACCACCCCCAAGCCAACGGGTTGTGCGAGCGGTTTCACCGCTCCATGAAGGCCGTACTCATGGCCGGCCTTCAGGACGACGGTTGGGCCGACCGGCTGCCGTGGGTCCTTTTGGGCCTTCGCATGGCCCCCAAGGAAGCCCTCCAGGCGTCCGCCGCCGAGCTCGTCTACGGCCAGCCACTCCGCGTCCCGGGCGAATTCTTGCCCGACGCTACCAGTCCCTGGTCCGCCGCTCGCCAGCGCTCGGACCTCCTGGAGGCCGCCCCACGATTTGCCCCCGTGCCGACGTCCCGCCACGGTGGCCCCCAGTCCTACGTCCCCCCGGCGCTTCGCACAGCGGAGTACGTCTTTGTGCGTCATGACGCGCACCGGGGGCCACTCCGGCCGCCGTACGATGGGCCCTTCCGGGTCCTGCGACGGGGCGACAAGTCTTTCATCGTCGACTTCGGCGGCCGGCCGGACCGGATTTCTGTGGACCGCCTCAAACCGGCGCACATGGACATCGACCGACCACCACGGTTGGCCCTTCCTCCGCGGCGAGGCCGCCCCCCATCCACAGTTCCCCCCGCTCGACCACCCACCACCACGTCGGACCCCTCCCCATGACCCTCCAGGGGTCGCTTCGGCCGGGTCATCCGGGCCCCCCTTAAATTGACCCTGCCGGTGCAGGTCGATTCTGGAGGGGCGTGTGTAGCAGTTACCGCTGGATGCACACAATCGCCTTGCACCGGCCAGAACACGGCCAGACGCGCCTTTCCCGGGCATGCCCGGACTCACTGTTCCCGGGCACGACCGAACCTCCCGGGCACGCCCGGTCTCGTCTTTCCCGGGCATGCCCGCTCTCGCCTTTCCAGGGCTCGCCCAGAGCGTCCGGGCATGCCCGCTATCACCTTTTCAGGGCTCGCCCAGAGCGTCCGGGCATGCCCGCTATCGCCTTTCCAGGGCTCGCCCAGAGCATCCGGGCATGCCCGCTCTCGCCTTTCCAGTGCTCGTCCAGAGCGCCCGGGCACGCCCAGCCTCGACTTGCCAGGCCGCAGCCAAACACGCCCGGGCAGGTCCAGACTCGCCTTTCCATGGCTCGCCCTTGACACCCGGGCATGCCCGGTATAGCTTTTGCCGGGCAAACTTCCCGACATAAATGTGTATATATATTGCTGCCCGATAAACGGGCTTGTCAGAATACCTGAGCTGTTTTGTTTCAATAAAGCAACTCGGACGAATTCCGTCTTTGGTCGCGTCAATTCTTTTGACTCGCGTTGGAGCGCAGTTCCTTCAAGACAATGGTTTTCAATGACCTTTGTTTGTTGCTTTTCTATAATCCCGAGCACTATTTTGAGGCCTTTATTGGATTCGTTGACCCAGAAAACATAGGATTAGCATATTTAATTAAGTCTCTAGGTTGACTAGAAGCCGAGATCGCGCAAAATATGTATTTTATGGCGGCCATTTTGAAAATCCAAAATGGCGGCCATGCAGGTGTCTGTGCAAATGCCAACATTGATTTTCAGATTCTCCATGCTCTGAAGATTCCAAAAATGTACAGGTTTGCTCATCCCAAAATTTTGAAAGAAATTATATTTGTTCACATATTGAACCTGACTATCTTCATCACTGTCCTGAGTGTCATTTTCGCAAAGGTGTCTACGCAAATGTAAACATTAATTGTTGGATTCCTCATGCTCTGAATATTCCAAAAATTTATAGTTTTGCTAATCTACCAAAATTTTGAACGAAATTATATTTGTTAACATAGTGAACCTGGTCCGCCGCTCGGCTATTTGACTATTTGACTATTTGGATCAGTCCAGCTACATGGACAGGAACTTTCATTTGCCCACTCTCCCCTTCCCCAAACCCTCTACAGTCTACACCATCAGTGATCTCTACACGATCCAATTAATTAATTAATTAATTGAACTCATTATTGTTGTTATCCCGCGGCCCGCGCACGTGATGTGCAAACCGGGTTATGTAATTGGTTTGATGTCCGTCCGTCTGTCTGTCTTGTCAGTTTATGATCGAAAAACAGCTTATTTAAATCAAATGTTATATTTTGAACATGAATTGGAAGCCAAACCTGACATTTAACAATACTTTGTTTCTGAATTCATCCCGATCGCATATGCGCAGAGGAGCAAGATAATTTTTTTAACTCTGTCTGTTTGGCACTCAAACAAAATTTTAAATCTTTCCGAATAGTAAACCTACTGTTTTTAAAGGACGTCATAAAAGACACAAACAACAGTCATGAATAACTAATGTAACTTGTTAGATAAGGTGGTGTAAACGACACTGCGTCAACTGCCACAAATATTCCGTATTTAATTTGTTTATACGACTTTTAAGATCTTTATTTTATTACCTCCGCCACCAAAGGTGGATGGAGGTTATGTTTTCACACCTTTCTGTCTGTATGTTTGTTTGTCTGTCTGTCCGTTTGTGAACAAGATATCTCAAAAAGTTGTAGACAGATTCAGACGAAATTTAGCAGAGATGTAGCGTATGTGACAATGACGAAATGATTACATTTTGGTGAAGATCCGGATCCGGCTACTAGATTTTTTAAGTGATTCTTCACCATTGAGTGATATGGCCAACCAGGCGGAGGTATGCCCTCTACTAAGTGCCGTTCTAGTTTAAATTGAATTACATACTTAAACACTGTAGAACACAAATCACCTTATTTGCACTTCCAAAACCCTTCTGTTTCGCAGTTCATGTTAAATAAGGTGGTGTATTGGGGTGATGTGTAAGACTGTTTCAATAGCGCTAAACCTCCGGAATTATTTTAACGATCTTTAAAATCATTATTTTATTTTAATTGCAGTATATTCTTAAACACTGTGCAGGGTCACGTGTTCTATGAACTCTCCAGTTTTCTATGCAATAATGAGGCTCATGGAAAATAGAGGTGAGGGAGGGTAAAATGGCAATGAACTTAAAGAGGGGCAACAGTTTGCAACAATAAAAGAGAGAATGGTGAACAGGAAAAGGGAAAATAAAGGAGGGAAGGGAACTGAGTTATGTGCAAAAAGAGAGTTGGGCTAGTTAGGTAGGGTTATAGTTGGTGTAGTAAAAAGTGCAGGTATGGAATGAGTGGGGTGACATGAGATAGATGGCAGTGCACCTCACGCTGAAAATCCTAGAGGGAATAATCGATTAGCACAAGCTCAAAAAGGAGGTTACGCAAAAAGGAACGCAAGGGTTGGGTGTGTCGTCAGCTATGTAATTTTGGAGTTGAATCAGGAGGGGTGAAAGAAAACGACAAGTAAAATGTTAATGTGGAGAAGTGTGTTATAACAAACAGATTAGTTCTGGAATCTCATCGTGAATGAAATATCTACTACGCAGTATCTCTGCTCCACCCAAATAAAGAGCTGTTGTCTCTCATATGCAGTGCCTGCAATGTATGTTGCCTCTCTTATGTAGTGCCTGCAATGTATGTTGCCTCTCTTATGCAGTGCCTGCAATGTATGTTGCCTCTCTTGTGCAGTGCCTGCAATGTATGTTGCCTCCCTTGTGCAGTGCCTGAAATGTATGTTGCCTCTCTTATGCAGTGCCTGCAATGTATGTTGCCTCTCTTGTGCAGTGCCTGCAATGTATGTTGCCTCTCTTATGCAGTGCCTGCAATGTATGTTGCCTCTTATGCAGTGCCTGCAATGTATGTTACCTCTCTTATGCAGTGCCTGCAATGTATGTTGCCTCTCTTGTGCAGTGCCTGCAATGTATGTTGCCTCTTATGCAGTGCCTGCAATGTATGTTGCCTCTCATATGCAGTGCCTGCAATGTATGTTGCCTCTCTTATGCAGTGCCTGCGATGTTGGTTGTCTCTCTTATGCAGTGCCTGCAATGTATGGTGTCTCTCTTATGCAGTGCCTGCAATGTATGTTGTCTCTCTTAGGTAGTGCCTGCAATGTATGTTGTCTCTCTTATGCCGTGCCTGCGATGTATGTTACCTCTCTTGTGCAGTGCATGCAATGTATGTTACCTCTCTTGTGCAGTGCCTGCAATGTATGTTACCTCTCTTGTGCAGTGCCTGCAATGTATGTTGCCTCTCTAATGCAGTGCCTGCAATGTATGTTGCCTCTCTTGTGCAGTGCCTGCAATGTATGTTGCCTCTCTTATGCAGTGCCTGCAATGTATGTTTCCTCTCTTATGCAGCGCCTGCAATGTATGTTGTCTCTCTTATGCAGTGCCTGCAATGTATGTTGTCTCTCTTATGCAGTGCCTGCAATGTATTGTTGCGGTTTTGAGAACCCAGCACAGGTAACATCATTAAAGGTTGAAGGTTGCACCCCATAGATAGGCCACAAGCAACACGTAGGTCACCTTAGGACGTTAGTTATTTCATAATATGTGTTTAGGATAAGGCCATTCCCAATAGTTGCATCTGCGTTGTGTAGAACAAATAAGAGTAGGCCCATTCGTCCATTTTACAGCCTCCCTTCCATCGACGCCATTAAGCGCTAGCCAGTCTTTACATCGCCCTCACCCTTTAGGTTGCCAGCAGCCATCGCGACCTCGTTGGGCTTCCGCTCAAACCAGCCCAAAGGCCACGAGGTAAGGCCCGAAAAGGGGGCAGAGGGCAAGGGTGGAGGTGCGGCCACGTCAAGCAGCCATCAAGGCGGAGCCGGTAAGCCCTCACCAGCCAACCAGGGCTCGAGGGAGATCGCCTGACAGGGTGTGGCTTGAGATTCGAGAGGGTTCGCTGGGCGTGGCAATATAACTCCTTGCGCGAGGCCCCTACCTCAGTTCTGAGGAGAGAGAGGGCTTGAACATTGTACCTGAGTTGTGATAATGGATGCCACTGTGATAATTGTGAACAGGTTATGAGCGGGGAGAGGGAGGCGCTTGACCAGATTGGAGTTGAGTAGTCACGAGAGGGAGAGATGCGCTGTGGCAACAAGCTTTACAGAGGGCGGGTGCACGGCACGCATTGCAGAGGACTGCAGCATGCAGAAGGACATTGGGGAAGTGGCGCATCGATCGTGACACTACCGGGCGCGCGTGTAAAGGCGCCGGTACAAGTGTTACGTACGCCAAATCTAATCGCCAGCTTACCTTTCCCCAATATATAATTATCCGCATCGCATCTACGCCATGGGGAGAGCTGCCTGCCGTATTCCACCATCTGCACGGTACGAGTCAGGGACCAGACGAGCTGTGGACCCTTGGACCCTCAACCACCATCTTCAAACCCCGTGTGAGTGACCCTGAGAGTGAGTCTGAGAGTGAACGGGCCTGTGTCCAGGGAATAAGTTAAGACTGTTTTAAGGCGGCCCTGTGTATCTGCTTCTTCCTCTTCCCTGTACATTCTTCCTTTTCCTTTCTCTTCTTATCAGTGTATATAGTGTTAATAAATTACTTGTTCTTCCTGGTTTTCCTCTTAATCCGATCGTCCTAGTCATTTCTCAATTGGGTAAGTGTGACACGATTAGGAACCGCTTATAATCGTGTCTAGTACCTGTTAACAGCCCGAATCGCGGCTCGCTTCGCTCGGCATGTCCACTAACGCCGTGATTCGGGCGGGAGTTATTTCCTTGCTTCACGGACGGTGTTAGTACTTCGGTAGTAGGACTAATTTCGACCAACAACCCTATTTAACACCGACCGGAAGGAACGTGATAGCTCCGGATCACGTCGGCTAGTAAAAAAGGACAAGGGGATTAATCCCCCCTTGATAAGGGGAAGGCCGATGTTGGAGATCCGCAACAATTGGTGTCAGGGAAGTGGGATTTGACCCGAAGTGCGCCTAATGCACTTAAAATTACGAGCGGCCGAAATTTATTAATTAAACATCTGAATTAAATCGTGCCTTGGATAGCCAAGGCGATCGGATGCCGGTGGGGGTAGATGAGGAGGAGTCAGAATTAACCCAGG
This sequence comes from Myxine glutinosa, assembly GCF_964187855.1. Taxonomy (NCBI): domain Eukaryota; kingdom Metazoa; phylum Chordata; class Myxini; order Myxiniformes; family Myxinidae; genus Myxine; species Myxine glutinosa. Next base: position 84,546,399 of record NC_136263.1, on the reverse strand, counting down.
ACCCCCAGGAAGATGTGGGACAATTGGGAGGAATGGAAGAGGAGTTTGAAGAGGGTGCAGCAGTAGGGGTTGCAGGCAAACAAAATGGCGGCGCCTCGCACATGGTGACGAGGGCCTCGCCCGCTGCGCAAATGGGGGGGATGGATATGCAGGCCCTCATTGCGCAGCTACAGGCAGCCATACAATTTGGGGTGGACAGAACGCAGGAGCAAATTGGGGGATTGAGTAAGGAGATGGGAGAAATGAGGGCCGATAGTAAGCGATTGGTAAACCAAATTGGGGAATTGAAAAATGATGTGGGAAACCAAATTGGGGAATTGAAAAATGATGTGGGAAATCAAATTGGGGGATTAGAAAGCAAATTGGGGGGCCAATTGGAGGACGTGGGTGGCCAAATGAAGGAAATGAAGGACGGGTTAACGGGGTTGGAAAACAGGATGGGAGGCCAATTGAAGGAAATGGGGGATAAATCCGCCCGGGAAATCAAACAAATGGGGGATCAGATAGAGGAGGTCAAAAACGGGCTGGAAAGCAAATTGGACGCCCAAAAGAACGAATTGGAACAAATGAGAGTGGCATCTGAGAGGGAAATGGAGGAGATGGGGGAGGATATAAGGCACGGGGTGAGCGAAGAGGTTGCGGGGGTACGCGACGAGCTAAAGCAGTGTGAGGAGCGTGTGGAGAAAGAGGTGAGAAAGAGTACGGCGAGGTTACAAGGGGGTATAGAGGAGTTGACGCAGGAAGTAGAGAAGCTGACGGTGGGACAAAAGGAGTTAGGGGAGCAAGTGGGTAAGAACACGACCGTGATAGGGGGGCTGAAATCGGCACAGAAAGAAATAAAAAAGGAGCTTACAGCGACAAAGAAAGAGTGCCAGATGGTACACGAGGGGCTGACAAAGAGGTTGGATGAGGTTGGATGAGGTGGTGGAGACGTTGGGGGCGAGAGAACGAGAAATCAGGAACCATATAGAGACGACCATGGTGACCTTAGAAGAAGAAATTGTGGGGGCGCACAGGGAAATAGAGGGGGTGAAACAAAAGTTGGAGGAGGTGGAAGAAGGGGTGATTGAAATTAAAAACAGACGAAGGGAGACTAAGAATGAAATAAAGGAGGAGGTGATGGAATTTGTACAAGGTCTGTGCTCACATCGTGATGACGTGCTTACTAATCAAATAAAGAGTTTGCAGGTGGCGGAAGAGGAGCGGAGAGGAAGAAGCGCCGAGGTGAGTGGCGATATGGTCGGAAATGTATATGGTGTGAGGGGAGGTTCAGCGAGCTTGGGGGTTGGTATAGACCCGGGCGTTCGTGAGAGGCCAATGGTAAGGTGTGCGACTGGTCCGGAGTGTGTGGAGAGAGAGTGTGTGCAGGGATGTCCGACCATGGGGAGTGTGAGAGGTGTTGGTGAGCCGGGGTGTGTGAGTATGGAATGGGTAGCGGGTTGTGACGAGGCGACCCAAGCATCGACACCGACAGGGGTAGTCTTTAGAGGGATGGGGGACGCACGCGAGCCCCCCGGGAATAGTGTACTGTGGGGGCCCGAACGGTTCCTCCCCGCGCTAACTCCGCAAGGAGCGACACATGGGGTCCGGCCTTCGGGTAGCCATAAGGTTCCGCTCGCGCCGTATGACGGCAAGAGTGATTTGAGGGCGTACCTGGCGCAATTCGACCATGTGTGTAGGGGGAATGGTTGGAATTTGGACAAAGGTGGAGTACACCTCGTGGGGACACTGCGCGGCGTGGCGGCGGAGGTGCTGACAGCTTTACCACCGGGTGCTATCACCCTTCCAGCCCTCCGTGCGGCCTTAATTAATCGATTCGGCATTGAACAGCAGAGCGAGCTTGTTAAAGCTCAGCTCGCGGTGCGAAAGAGAAAGCCCCAGGAGACCATCGGGGAGCTTGCCTATGACATTCGCCGCGCGGTAGGGATTGCACACGCAGACATGGTGGCGGCCCCCCAGGAAAGCCTGGCGCTGGACCATTTCATCCAGGCCTTCCTGGATCCCGAGCTTCAGCAACAGCTCGCCATGTGGCGCCCACGGACTTTGAGCCAGGCGGCCGACACTGCGGCCTGTTGGGAAGCAGCGAGGCCCCTGGCCCGGGGAAGCGAGTGCCACGCAGTGGCGGTGCGCCAGGTAGGGCCTGTGGCTGGTGGCGGCCCACTGAGGGGGCCCGCCCCCAAACGGGGCCCTGACCTGGAAAGCATGGGCCGAAGGCTGGTGGACCAGCGCCTGGCGGGACCTGGACCATGGCAGGCGGTTCCAGAGGTGGCCCCTGGTAGGCCAGACAAATGCCCCAATTAGGACTTTCATGGGGGGAAATTTGGAATTTAGGAGGCAATCACCTTACCAGGTGAGGTGCTTTAATTGTAGCCGGCTGGGTCACCGTGCGTGGGAGTGTCGAGCTCCGTGCCGGGATGGACCCCGGTAGCCCAGACCATCAACTCCACCTCATACGGGTCGGACTAGCCATCCCCAGACACCCCCCCCCCCCCCGCCAGGGCCCGGGAAACTAGTAAGTTCCGAGCATATAGGGTCGTGTTCGGTAGTAGGGGATGGTGAAGCACCCTCATTGACGCGACAGGTCATTTATTGTGGCCAAATTGGTACAGGTAGATTGACAATTCGGTGCAAAATTGCCGGCATGGGGGTAGACGCCGTAGTGGACACAGGAGCTAGCGCCACGATCATCAGCCCTGTGATCCTTAATTTGAGTGCGGACGGCTGGGATAAAATCCAGCATCTGGGAAAATCATAGTTTGCAGCTGGCTACCGGGATAACGGCCCCCATCATAGGGCGTGGTTTTGTAACCCTCAAGTTGGGGTCGGTATAGAGGGAGATAGAAGTTTGGGTGGCGGAGGTGTTGCGACCCATGCTGAATAGGGTTGGATTTGTTGACTGCCAGCGGTTGTAAAATCGATTTGTGCCGGGGGACCCTGCAAGTGGGAGTAGAAGAGCTGCCATTTGATGGGGTGAGCACGGCCGAGAGGACGGAGCTGGAGGCTTCTGAGGCCATGACCATCCCTCCAAGGGCCGAGGCCATAGTGCCGGCCCGATGGTTAGCTCGCCAAACATGGCAGGAGTCCTGCGGCCTAGTCGAAGCGGTGGCAGCGCAGTCCATCCTAGGTTTAGTCGTGGGCCGCACCCTCGTAAAAACAGACGGGCAGGTGGTGGCGTCCGGGTAATTAATATTAGTACGGAACCACACACTAAAGGACAGGGCACGAAGATAGCCGGCTGCACCCCAGTTAACGAAGTCGCACCAGTGAAGGACGAGAACGTCCAGCCGAGCCGGCCCCAGAGGGAGCCTTCAGAAAGTAATAGGAATTGGCCCGATCCCATTTGTGAGATGGTAAACAGGAGTAGCGTAGAGTTGGAGGGTACCCATTTGGAGGCCTTACACAAATTAATTGAATCCCATTTGGATATGTTCTCCTTGTCCTCCGAGGATATTGGACGTACGGGCCTGGTGAAACATCAGATCCACACCGGTGAGGCCCGGCCTATTCGTCAGCCCGCCCGACGGCTCCCTTGGAGCAAGAGGGAGGAAGCTGATGAGCAGGTAGAAAAAATGCTCGATGCAGGTATCATCGAGCCCTCGGGAAGTCCTTGGATGTAGTTTCTGCACAACTCGTGTCCGCTTTTTATTTGGCCAGCAGGGCCAGCGTAGGTGGTCCGACTACTTGGCATGTGCGCCACTTAAGAACAGTGGTCCACAAGCAAGATGCTGCTGGCAGCAATGCTCTGCCCCAGCAAAGGTGCCATGCCACAGAACGTGTGGTCCATATGGTGTATCAGTGCAGGCAGGCAGGCAGCAGGGTGCAGCGCAGAGTGCAGCCACACAATTCAGGGCACCTGCACACTCCGCTCGACAAAAGACCACGGGTCCATGAGTGGGGAGGAAGACAAAGCAGAGGTTAGCGGGGGCAAGGGCGCAAGGGTACACACAATGCAAGGTAATGCGATATGAGGGGCGCGGGTGAGCGAGCGGAGAAAGCTCATCCCTACTCGTATGTCACCCCCCCCCCCCCATGTCACCTCCTCCACCGTTGCCCTTCCCCATATTTACAATTTACAAATTTCGTCTCTACTGTCTCATCCCCCATATCTCCCCCTAAACCAAATTCGTCCCCAATCCCTCCCAATAAGGAATGGATAGAATACATACAATGTCTCACCCACGTCAAGATGCGTCTTACATTCCAAACATCTGCAAAACCTGGTGTGGAGTCCTGTCACCTTGGTGAGTGGATGTGGATGGTGCGAAGAGATTTTCTCCTACTTTATGTGGTTCTAAAAACCAATTCCCATTGACCATACTGTGGTGCCTACCAAATTTTGGGGTCTCACTCCCCCATTTTTTCTCACTGTGCCCTCGCACAATTTTGGGGCTGGGTCGTGTGGCTCTACCAGCAGGTCTACCTCCCTGCGCACCTCCGCCACTGAAGTCGCCAGCCGAGCTTGCCAAGCTCCTGCGACTACCCTAACCTGGGGAAGGCCATCCTGGCTCTCTCACCCCGCTAATGCCCTCCCTGGCATTGGGCTACCCGGGTCTCCTCCTCGGATCCTCGGGCTCCGCTGAACTCTACACACTGAACTCTACCTGGCTCCCAGAGCCTACCTGTGGCCTCACCTGGCCGACAGACTACCAGTGGCGAAGTGCCCATTTAACCATACTTAACAATTAAGCTCACACGCCCAGCCATTCCACTTACTTATGCACCCCTCTAAGCACTTCATTGCTACAACACGCACCACAGATGTCAATATCCAAACAATTTACCTACTCCCTCTACCTAACTTTAACCTACCCTCCCCGGGTACTCGTGAAGGGGTTCATCCTTCCCCCATCCACTCCTTCGCACCATGCACTCCACACCACTCATTCCACACACCATTTACTCCACACCATTTATTCCACACCATTTATTCACTTGCACCCCATGCAAGTCAATGCAATTAACACAATTACACACACCCTCAATACTCCACTCATACACTTTCACAGACACACACATCATTCTCGACCATTGCCTCATTTCCTCACGCTCACCACCAAGAATCTCATTCACAATTCCTCATTTGCACCGAAAGCGCATTCTCATACTCACACACACAGCATCATCTAACTATCTACTCCCCTCTAATACTTGTGCTTTCCCTGTCATCCCTTTACACTAAGCACATCCCTCGTCATTATCATCCACCTATTCTGACTACATCCCCTCTACTTGTACAATGTCTCTACTTAAATCTTGTCCCTACTGTCATTTCTCTATCCCTATCAGTTATCCTAGCCCACCCTGGCTAGTTCACACTGCCAAACCCCATAAATCTATAGCTCATGTGCCCCAATGGTGAGGGATGGTAGAGCTACCATCCCGCTACATCACTATCACCATTTGTCCACTATACTCAAGCCTCTCGGGGTGGAAATACACTCTCACAGCTCGGCTTCGCAAAGCCGAGCAATGCATACGGGTGGTTTGTCTCATGTTGGTTGGGTCCGTCCGGCATTTTCGATTCTGGGGAGGAGGCATACTTGGACCGAGGTTCCAGGCACCATCTCGGCGCAGAGCCTTTCGGTCTCCGCCATGATGACCCAACCTCCCCCGGTCGGAGCACCACGCCCGCCAGGGGGCGAAGGTCCGACCTGGGCTTCCTCCCCCGGAATCGTGCCGATCGCCTTTATGACGCGGCACCGACCATACAGGGCGGGGCCCGGCCCGAATCGTGCACTGCGCTCCTTGCAAGAGCGCTGCAGCAATGATCCCCGCTGGCTCCCGCAGCACACAAAGCACCCCGCGCACCGAGGGCTCGCGTCGGCTATCCGTCGGCCTGAATGCTGCCCCGGTCTGCGTCGATGCTTGGATCGCATTCTCACATCCACACACGACCCTTCTCTCACTCGCACATCCAGGCGTCTCCATACACTCCCTGCATTCTACTACTGCACTCTCTCTCCGTGCACTCTCTTCTGTTCCACACTTCATTAACACACATCCTCGCGCACACCCTGGCACTCTCACACTACTTACGCACTCCGTTACATCCTCTGTAACAACCATGGATGTGCACTCTTGCACATACCCAATCAGCGCACACCTACTCACGGGTGTGCAATCTCCTTTTGCACACCCAATCACGTGCTCTGGTGTGCATCCCCGCACACTCTCCACAACCATCGCACACTCTGTATCACACTCCGTTGTGCACTCACTTTCACTTCCACACTCTGTTTCACACTCACACTTCGGCGCACACCTTTTCCTCACACTCGCGCCATTCACTCTCACACAGCGCACCACGGACCTCCCACAAGCGCCCGGGTGATGTCGGATCCCAAGCGCGCAAAAAATCCTTTCGCGCCAAACACTTTCGCGCCAAACCTTTTCGCACCATATACAGCCCTGCTTACCTTCGGGATCCTTTTCTCCTCACGCAGCTGCAAACTTTCATTGGGGTTACCAAGTACGGCATCATGATGCGAACACGGACTTTGCACATATTCCATTTCTTCCTTCCACGATTGCTTTTCTAAGTCTGCCATCTCCTCAACCCCGATTTCCATTATAATTTATTTTTCCCATTAAGCTCGACGGCCGCTGGCGCACAAAAAATAAAATTTTCCAATTCAGCAGCCGTCGGCTCTTCTATACCCCGAGTCGCGATTTCTACCCCGGTCCACCCAGCCGCGCTTGGCTCCAGCTCGCTTTCCCCGCGTTCCTCAAGTCGCGCTACCCCGTCGCATACCCATGTGCCTTTCCCGCGGTCTATGTTCTCCCCATATTTTTTTATGTGGCCACCCATTCTGTTTTCAAACCCCGTTAACCCCTCGTTCATTTCTCCCATGTGGTCAACCACGTCCTTCAATTGGCCCCACAATTGGCTTTCTAATCCCCCCAATTTGCTGTCTAATCCCCCAATTTGATTTCCCAATTGCTTACTATCGGCCCTCATTTCTCCCATCTCCTTACTCAATCCGCCAATTTTTCTATCTAATCCCCCAATTTGGTTTCCCACATCATTTCTCAATCCCCCAATTTGCTCCTGCGTTCTGTCCATCCCCAATTGTATGGCTGCCTGTATCTGCGCCATGAGGGCCTGCACATCCATCCCCCCCAATTGCGCAGCGGGCGCGACCCTCGTTGCCATGTGTGAGGTGCCACCATTTTGTTTGCCTGCAACCCCTACTGCTGTACTCTCTTCAATTTCCTCTTCCATTCCTCCCAATTGTCCCACTTCTTCCCGGGGGTCCTGGGTTAATTCTAACTCCTCCTCATCTACTCCCACCGGCATCCGATTGCCTTGGCTATCCATGGCACGATTTAATTTAGGTTTCTAATAAAATTTCAGCCGCTCGTAATTTTAAGTGCATTAGGCGCACTTCGGGTCAAATCCCACTTCCCTGACACCAATTGTTGCGGATCTCCAACATCGGCCTTCCCCTTATCAAGGGGGAATTAATCCCCTTGTCCTTTTACTGGCCGATGCGATACCGAGGCTATCACGTTCCTTCCGGTCGGTGTTAAATAGGGTTGTTGGTCGAAATAGTCCTATTACCTAAGTACTAACACCGACCGTGAAGCAAGGAAATAACCCCACCCGAACCACGGCGTTAGTGGACACGCCGAGCGAAGCGAGCCGCGATTCGGGCCGTTAACAGGTACTAAACCTGATTCTAAGCGGTTGTAATCGTGCCACGCTTACCCAATAGAGAAATCACTAGGACGATCGGATTAAGAGGAAAACAGGAAGAACAGGCAATTTATTCACACTTTGTACAATTAGAAGAGGAAAAGAAGAGGAGAATGTACAGGGAAGAGGAAGAAGCAGATACACAGGGCAGCCTCAGACAGTCTTCCTTATTCCCTGGACACGGGCCCGTTCGCACTCAGACTCACTCTCAGACTCACTCACACGGGGTTTGTAGATGGTCGGGTTGAGGGTCCAACGATGGCGTCCACAGCTCGTCCGGTCCCCGACTCGTACCGTGCAGATGGTGGAAGACGGCAGGCAGCTCTCCGCATGGCGTTGGCACGAGGCGGACAATTATATACCGTGGAAAGGTAAGCGGCGATGATATGGCGTACAGTCACGTGAAAAAGTAAGTACACCCCATGCAAAGTTTCGAATTTTTCAACATATTTCAACATACAGCTATTTGATCCTCATTTCAACAATATTGACAGATAAAGGTGATATAATATAACAAATATCATAAAACATTTACATTTTGTAGTCCATAGTAGAATTTAAATAAACATAAATGCAAATTTCGCATGTGGAAAAAGTAAGTACACCCTTGGCTGCAATAGGTGGTATTGCTTCCTTTGGCAGAAACAACCTCAAGTAGGCGTTTCTTATCATTGTCTACCAGTCTCTGACATCGACTGGGAGAAATTTGTGCCCACTCACCCATGCAGAATTCTTTCAGCTGTGCAATGTTTGAGGGGTTTCTTGCATGCCCAGCCCGTTTCAAATCCCCCCACAACATATTGATGGGATTTAGATCCGGGCTTTGACTTGGCCATTCCAGAACCCTCCATTTCTTTCTTTTCAGCCATTCCTTGGTGGATTTACTGGTATGTTTCGGGTTATTGTCATGTTGCAAGGTCCACCTTCGGTTGAGCTTCAACTTTCCGACAGATGGCCTCACATTATCCTCAAGGACCCTCTGGTACAATGAAGAATTAATTGTGGATTCTATGATGGTGAGCTGCCCAGGCCCTGATGCAGCAACGCTGCCCCAAACCATAATATTTCCACCACCATGCTTTACAATTGGTATCAGGTTCTTGTTGTCAAATGCTGTCTTTGGTTTTCGCCAAACAGGTCTTCGGGTACTGTGGCCAAATAGCTCTACATTTGACTTATCTGTCCAGAGCACATTGATCCAGAAGTGCTGGTCTTGCCGAGGTGTTCATTGGCAAACTTTAGTCTTGTCCTGATGTTCTTTCTGGACAGCAAAGGTTTCCTCCTGGCACACCACACCTCCCATGTAGATCAAATTTGTGCAGCCTCTTTCTAATAGTGGACTCGTGCACTTCGACATCAACAGTGGCAAGAGCTACCTGTAGGTCCCGTTATGACATTCTGGGGTTCTTAGAGACCTCTTTCAGCATCTTGCGGTCTGCTTTCGGGCTGAACTTGCTGGGGCGGCCTGGCCTGAACAAGTTGGCAGTTGTTTGTGATCTTCTCCAATTGTAGATGATCTTCCGGACAGTCGAATGATTGATTTCAAATTGTTTGGAGATCTTTTTAAATCCCTTCCCAGACTCATAGGCATCTATAACCTTCTTTCTGAAGGCTTCAGAGAGCTCTTTTGATCGAGGCATGGTGACACCACACACTTCAACAACAAAGAGCAAACCAAACTAAATGTCTGAGGTTTAAATACGACATGTTCTTCCAAGATCCTCTCTAACGTTGTTCTAATCATTTGCACCTGAGCTGGTGCACCTGATTCAAATTTTAGGTATTTGTAGTAGTGATAAATGTCGGGGCGTACTTACTTTTTCCACATGCGAAATTTGCATTTATGTTTATTTAAATTATACAATGGACTACAAAATGTAAATGTTTCATGATATTTGTTATATTATATCACCTTTATCTATCAATATTGTTGAAATGAAGATCAACTAGCTGTATGTTGAAATATGTTGAAAAAGTCAAAACTTTACATGGGGTGTACTTACTTTTTCACGTGACTGTGTGTAATACTTGTACCGGCGCCTTTATACGCGCTCCCGGTATTGTTATGAATGATGCGCCACTTCCCCAAGATGTTACCCAACGCCCTTCACCAACGTCCTTCTGCACAAGCCCTTCTCAATGCTGCAGTCCTCTGCAATGCGTGCCGCGCACCAGCCCTTTGTAAAGCGCAATCAATCAATCAAGGCTTGTCACCGCGCATCTCTCCCTCTCGTAACTCTGAACACAAACCAAGCGCCTCTCCCTTCTCATCTGTTCAACAGAGGACCCCGGCTCATAACTTTCTCACAACTCTGTTCAAGCCCTCTCTCTCCTCATAACTGAGGTGGGGGCCTCGAGCGAAGGGTTATATTGCCACGCCCAGAACCCTCTGGAATCTCCAGCCACACACTGTCAGGCGATGCCGCCTCAGCCCTGGTTGGCTGGTGAGGTCTTACCGGCTCCGCCTTCATGGCTGCTTGACGTGGCCACACCCCCACCCATGCGCTCCGCCCCTTTTCGGGCCTTACCTCGTGGCTTTTGGGCTGGTTTGAGCGGAAGCCCAACGAGTTCGCCCAACGAGGTCGATTTGGAGGGAGGCTGCAAAATGGACGAACGGGGCCGACTCTTATTTGTTTTACACAACGCAGATGCAACTATTGGGAATGGCCTTATCCAAAACACATACTATGAAATAACTAACGTCCTAAGGTGACCTACAGTCACGTGAAAAAGTAAGTACACCCCATGTAAAGTTTTGACTTTTTCAACATATTTCAACATACAGCGATTTGATCTTCATATATATATATTTTTTTGTATACAGAGTCGAGGCTTGTGAAAGAGCTAACATTCATCAAAGAAACAAATCAAACAAACAAGCAAACAAAGTATATAAAAAGGGGAGTGGTCGCCAAGATGGGGAGAGAAGGGGAGGAAGCACACAAACACAACATTTGAGAGCAGGGACATCGGGAGATGTGTGGGAGGGAGAGGGCCTGGGGGGAGGCAGGATAGGTATAAGACGCAAGGACACCAAGGACTTCCAGGAAAGAAGACAAAAGTCACCTCAAAAAAGTGGATTTGGGGTGAAATTAGCGGGGGTAGAAAAGATCAAGGTTTTGTATTGGGGAAGATAAGAGATGGTGGTGAACAGACGTTTTAAAGACCTGGAGGGAGGAGTGGGATTGAAGAGAGTGAGGGAGTTTGTTCCAGAGGCGGGAGAAAAGAGGAATGAAGGAGTGAAGGTGAGCAGAGAGTCTTGATTTTGGCAGTTTAACCATAAGAGGGTTGCAGGCAGATCTTGTGCGACCTGTAGGAATATTTGGAGGACAGAGCCCAGAGAGAGTTGGGGGAGCAAGGCCGGAGAGGAGTCGGTAGAAGACGGAAAGACCACCAACCTGCCTGCGGTGAGTAAGTGAAAGGCCCTCGGAGATAGCGTCATCGCGGGAGATTCCAATGATTCTGAACGCTTTGGTTTCAACAGCGTGAAGACGAGCTAGGTGTGAGGCAGGAGCACCAGCCCAGAGGGGAGAGCAGTATTCCATTGAGCTGTGGATGAAAGCCTTGTATGTGGTGAGGAGCTCAGGTGTGCCAAGGAAGGACTTCGCACGACGGGGGATGCCCAGTCGGTGACTGGCTTTGGAGGCCAGATTGGAAATGTGGTTTTCCCAGGAAAGATCATGGCAGATAGTGAGACCCAAAAGCTTGAGTGACAGAACTTCTTGGAGAGGATTATTCAGAAAGTAGATGGGAGAGTTGTCCAGTCGGGCTTTTCGGAGAGACATCGTAAGAGTGTGAGATTTGTCAGTATTGAAAGACATGTTCCACTTGTTTGCCCAGTCTGTGATTTTGTCCAGGTTTGCAGAGAGTGAGGAGGCTGCAGACTGCCGATCTGAGGGATGAGGAATGGAGCGGCAGAGAGTGGAGTCATCAGCAAAGAGATAGAGAGGATTTTCAAGAGAGTCAGAGAGATCATTGATGAAGACCAGAAAAAGCACTGAGCCCAGAACACTGCCTTTGGGAACTCCAGCCTGAACAGGAAGAGGAGATGAGAGAAACCCATTCAGGGCCACACGTTGACTTCGACGAGAGAGGAAGTCCGCCAGCCATGCGTGGAGATTTCCATGGATACCAAAGGAGGACAGTTTGGTGAGCAGAGCGGGGTGCCAGACCGTATCGAAGGCATGTGATATGTCGAGGGGGACAGCTCTAATTTCCTGTTTGGCATTGAGGACATCCATCCATTGTTGAGACAGCAGAAGCAGCATGTCCAGAGTAGAGTGACCTGGTCTGAAACCAAATTGATGATCAGAGATCAAGCCATTGGAGAAGAGGAAAGATTTCATATCCGAAGCAATGATGGATTCCATGACTTTGCTGATAATTGGGAGAAGGCTGATTGGTCAGTAGTTGCAAGGATCTGTTTTTGCACCTTTTTTGTGCAAAGCGGTGATGTTGGTTGATTTCCAAGCAGATGGCAGTTGACCTTGAGCAAAAGAGAGGGTGAAGAGAACAGAGAGAGGGAGTGAAAGAGCAGAAGAACAGGATTTTAATTGATAGATAAACGTGATATAATATAACAAATATCATGAAACATTTACATTTTGTAGTCCATTGTATAATTTAAATAAACATAAATGCAAATTTCGCATGTGGAAAAAGTAAGTACACCCTTGGCTCTAATAGGTGGTATTGCCCCCTTTGGCAGAAACAACCTCAAGTAGGTGTTTCTTGTAACTGTCTACCAGTCTCTGACATCGACTGGGAGAAATTTTTGCCCACTCATCCATGCAGAATTCTTTCAGCTGTGCAATGTTTGAGGGGTTTCTTGCATGCCCAGCTCGTTTCAAATCCCCCCACAACATCTTGATGGGATTTAGATCCGGGCTTTGACTTGGCCATTCCAGAACCCTCCATTTCTTTCTTTTCAGCCATTCCTTGGTGGATTTACTGGTATGTTTAGGGTCATTGTCATGTTGCAAGGTCCACCTTCGGTTGAGCTTCAACTTTCCGACAGATGGCCTCACATTATCCTCAAGCACCATCTGGTACAATGAAGAATTCATAGTGGATTCTATGATGGTGAGCTGCCCAGGCCCTGATGCAGCAAAGCTGCCCCAAACCATAATATTTCCACCACCCTGCTTTACAGTTGGTATCAGGTTATTGTGGTCAAATGCTGTCTTTGGTTTTCGCCAAACATGTCTTCTGGTACTGTGGCCAAATAGCTCTACCTTTGACTCATCTGTCCAGAGCACATTGTTCCAGAAGTGCTGGTCTTTGCCTAGGTGTTCATTGGCAAAGTTTAGTCTTGCCCTGATGTTCTTTCTGGACAGCAACGGTTTCCTGTTGGCACACCTCCCATGTAGATAAAATTTGTGCAGCCTCTTTCTAATGGTAGACTCGTGCACTTTGACATCAACTGTGGCAAGAGCTACCTGTAAGTCCCGTGATGACATTCTGGGGGTTCTTAGAGACTTCTTTCAGCATCTTGCGGTCTGCTCTCGGGCTGAACTTGCTGGGGCGGCCTGGCCTGAACAAGTTGGCAGTTGTTTAGCATCTTCTCCACTTGTAGATGTTCTTCCAGACAGTCGAATGATTGATTTCAAATTGCTTGGAGATCTTTTTAAATCCCTTCCCAGACTCGTAGACATCTATAACCTTCTTTCTGAAGGCCTCAGAGAGCTCTTTTGATCTCGGCTGGTGACGCCGCACACTTCAAAAACAAAGAGCAAACCAAACTAAATGTCTGAGGTTTAAATAAGACAGGTTCCTCCAAGATCCTCTCTAACGATGTTGTAGTCATTTGCACCTGATCTGGTGCACCTGATTCGAATTTTAGGTATTTGAAGTAGTGATAAATGTAGGGGTGTACTTACTTTTTCCACATGCGAAATTTGCATTTATGTTTATTTAAATTATACAATGGACGACAAAATGTAAATGTTTCATGATATTTGTTATATTATATCACCTTTATCTATCAATATTGTTGAAATGAAGATCAAATAGCTGTATGTTGAAATATGTTGAAAAAGTCAAAACTTTACATGGGGTGTACTTACTTTTTCACGTGACTGTACGTGTTGCTTGTGGCCTAACTATGGGGTGCAACCTTTAACCTTTAATGATGTTACTTGTGTGGGTTCTCAAAACCACAACAGTATGTTGCCTCTCTTATGCAGTGCCTACAATGTATGTCGCCTCTTTTATGCAGTGCCTGCAATGTATGTTGCCTCTCTCATGCAGTGCCTGCAATATATGTTGCCTCTCTCATGTTGTGCCTGCAATGTATTGTTGCGGATATGAGAATTGTATTTTTTTATTGTGTGCTTTATTATTATTATTGTTTATTCTGCGCCTCCTGCCTCCAGTGTTGTGTAAAAGTTAAAAGGGCGTCCCGGTAGTTAATTCCATAAAGCATCCATTGAAGGACACTATAATACCCTTGTTCAGTAGTTTATATCCTTATTATGTGTTTTAGATTAAGGCTTTGTCGTCCATTAACATGACACTCCATTGCACCAAGTGAAAAAGATAGATTCCCTTCATTCCCATTCCCAAAAACCTCCATTTCCCCTTTCGTCAATTGCCATTCGCATTACCAACCAACAATTGCCGCCATTGGCCACGAGGCAGGGTTGGGGAAGAAAGGCGGGTCCCCACCTCGTCATAGAGGGGAGGAGTGAGTCAGCCCCACTCAACCAACCATGAACAAGGGGTTGGACTTGGAGAGGGTGTGGAGAGAAACATCAAGGAGGTTCGCGAAGGTTGAGGGGCGGGGCCTATATAACCGCCGCGGGACGTTCCCCAAGCAGATGAGAGATGAGCTTTGAGAGAGATGAGCTTTGAGAGAGATGAGCTTTGAGAGAGATGAGCTTTGAGAGAGATGAGCTTTGAGAGAGATGAGCTATGACAAGAGCTGAGTTGTGAGGTCCAAAAGGCTGAGCTGAGCTGCGTGGTGAGGTGCAAAGCAAAGAGCTGGGTCGTCAGAGGAGATGAGAGATGAGCTTTGAGAGAGATGAGCTTTGAGAGAGATGAGCTTTGAGAGAGATGAGCTATGACAAGAGCTGAGTTGTGGAGTCCAAAAGCAGAGATCATCCAGGGAAGCACAAAGCCTGCTATTCGTCACCTTGCTCGCCAGCGGCAGCGTCCACAGCAGCAACAACATTCGACAGCCGTTTGGGGCCTGGACGGCGGTTTTGAGCAGGGCCGCGAAGGGACGGCGGCTGCCGAACGCGGCGATCGTGCTGCCAGCTCCGGACCTTCCTCTCCTCTCCAGCCAATCCTGCCTGCAATTTCCCCATTCGTGTACGTGAGTTTGTTCTGTTCGTTCTGTCCTGGGTAGTCAATTAAGTCTGTATAAGCTAGTAATTTGCACTGTGTCACCTGCTTTTTCATGTCCCCTGTAAATAACCGTGACTGCTCTTCTTGCTTGTATGTGTGTAAATAATAAACCCCGTTACTCTTCTGTACGTCTTCTTCTTCTTCCTCTTTGCATTCGGTCGCTTTAGATTTTTCCCACATTGAATATCTGTGGCGCGATACGGCCAACGTTTGGGTGAATCGGGGAAACTGTTCGGCCGCGGTGCCTTCGCTCGGCAAACAACATCCTTATCCGCGGACCATAACAGTATGTTGCCTCTCTTACGCAGTGCCTGCAATGTATGTTGTCTCTCTTATGCAGTGCCTGCAATGTATGTTGTCTCTCGAATGCAGTGCCTGCAATGTGTGTTGCCTCTCTTATACCACCATCCATGTCTCGTATGACACCATCCTTTGGATGCACTTTGGATCCTCTGAATGGTGATGTGAAGCCAATTTCCCTGTTTCCGTTTTAGCTGTGTGCATTGAAGATCGCAGGGTATCCCTTGCAAGGGGTAGACCATTGTGTGCCTGTAAGCTGGTATAAATTCCCTTTGGGTCAAATTGGTTAAGTTGGTCACAAAAAAATCAAATAGATATTTATTAAGACAGCTTTCACGTTAAGAATTAGGTGAGCACATATAATATAACTAAAGTGATAGATGAAGCTAATGCAGTGTGACTGTGACACTGGCGTGATGGCCTCAATGTCCCCTCATGTGTCTGTGTTCCTGGAATCTTGTTGTGGAAACCGTGTTGTTGACTCTGGCCACACACTCAACAGCCTGTGCATACATGGTCCATGCAGATACCACAGGATCCCATGGTGATAACACATACACGTTTTCAGCACATTCAACCATTGTATATACGCAAAGTAAGGTACATTTTGGCGAGATCAATTCAAAATTTCAAATAGTTATATTTGTGTCTCACGTTAATCTTGTACATACAACGTTTTATTTTCAATTTATAGACGGCTCTTATTTGATCACAGTACTGCCCCAAAGGTATTATTCGCTAGTTCACACTCACACACGTGGGTGGTTACACCTGACAAGTGACAACCAACATAAAATTCCCACCAAATCAGGGCTGCCATGTCGCATAACAACAGGCGGCTGTGTAATCATCAGACAAAATTTATAGCAGGCACATGCAAAAAAGGATAAATTAGAAAGTGAAACGCACCGGTATTTGTCAGGTTCATTTGCGATTTCCTGTCGGTAAGCAAGGTGCGCACACTCCATCTTTGCCGCCAAGAAATTAATGGAAATAAATTGGGGGCTGCAGAGCAACTGTTTGCAATAGCATAATTAATGTCGTTAACTTTGCGATAAAAGCCTAAGGTGAACAAGTCCGAATGTCTTTCCCTGATGAAAAATAGCCTTTCAATCCGCAATTGTTAATAAAACATGCAAAACAAATCGGCTTTCAAAATTGCAGTTTTATTAAAATGTGGAACAGCATAACAATGCCAGAAACAGCAAGAATAACAAGTTCCAGGCCAAAGATGATAGAGGACCAGCCAAAAATGTTAATTTAGACCCTGTAATGGAATTGTTTGGTAAAAAAAAAAAACAGGCATCCACATGTTAGATCTGCCAGTATGAATTGCTCACAGTGTGAGGGTAAAGGTGTGCGTGGATCTAATGGTGGATTTTGGAATTAATGTCGACAAATGTCAAGTTCGGTCAAAAATGGTTAATTTCTGCATTTCAAATCGGTTGACAACTGCTTCTCTAATTGAGGTCCGTTTAAAACGTTCTCTGAATACACACTTTTAAAAGTGCAAGATATAGCAACTTTGTTTTTGTCCCCCGTCGCACCGCGGAACGAAAGGGGGACTATGGTTTTCCCCTCCGTCCGTGTGTCTGTCCGTCCGTCCGTCCGTCCGTGCGTGCGGGCATGCGTGCGTGCGTGCGGGCATGCGTGCATAAGAGAAGGACCGCATTCGAATTTAGTGTATGGGTCACGTCAAAATCCAAGATGGCCACCGCCGTGTATGTCTGATGCCATGTATGTCTGAACCTTGTGAGCTGAATATCTTGAAAAATAAGCGAAGTACCAACTTCTAATTTGGTGTGTGGGTGTACCTAGGCACAAGGAAGAACGCTATTGTAAATTGGGTCGCCACGTCAAAATCCAAGATGGCCGCTGCCATGTCTGTCTGAACCTTGTGAGCGGAATATCTTGAGAAATAAGCGAAGTACCAACTTATAATCTGGTGTGTGGGTGTATCTAGGCATAAGGAAGAACGCTATTGAAAATTGGGTCGCCACGTCAAAATCCAAGATGGCCGCCCTCCATGTATGTCTGAACCTTGTGAGCTAAATATCATAAATACTCAGATACTTGATAAATACTCAGAGGTCCCGAGCTTTCTCTCTCTCTGTCTCTCTCTCTCTCTCTCTCTCTCTCTCTCTCTCTCTCTCTCTCTCTCTCTCTCTCTCTCTCTCTCTCTCTCTCTCTCTCTCTCTCTCTCTCATCTCTCTCTCTCTCTCTCTCTCGCGCGCCCTCTGCTGGCTGTCGGTGTGTTTGGGCGCGGCAAGATGGTGGCTGTGCATGTGTGGTGAGGTACGAGCTGCTCTGCTGTTCTACTCTTTTGTCCCTTTCCACGTCGTATCTCACCTTTTCCTTCCCCTGTTCGTTTATCTTTACATCCTTACTCTGCATTTGTGCCCCAACCCCTCCCCTTTGATCAGACCCAACACTTCGGGGCTTCGGCCTCCCCCATCCCCCTCTGCCTCCCTTTTCCCTCCTCGATTCCCTTTTCTTACCTCGTTTGTATTTATATTCACTCCGTGTCCTTTGTTTCCTTTTCCGTTTCTGAGAGAGAGAAAGAGAGCCCGCAGCTGTTTGTGATAACTTTTGCATTAATCGGCGGCCCATCCCGTCCTCCGGCTGATCGCTTTTTCTCCACCAGCTGTGTTTGTTTTTCGCCTTTGAAAATCTGTCTCGGCTCGTAATTAATTAATCACTGTTCGAGAGCGATATTCACTCTCCCGTCCTCGTCCCCCCCCGCCCCCACCCCGTCCCCCGTCCCTCGCCCCCGTCCCCCGTCCCTCGTCCTTCGTCCCTCGTCCCTCGTCCCTCTTCCCCCGTCCCTCGTCCCCCGTCCCACCCCCCCCCCTCGTCCCCTGTAAATTATGACCTCGTTTTCGCGTTACGCAGCATATGAAGCGTTAACTCGTAGACATGGCGTTGTTTGTGTCCCACCGAACGAGGTCAGTGTCGAAGACCTCGTTATCGCTGTGGGCAACATAATCGGTATTGATAAAGTTCGCGCGGCCTCACGAATGAACAAACGTGTCGTTATTTTCGTATCCGAGGCTGAACTGGTTCACGAGATTGTACGTACAGGATTATCGACAGATGACGGACATTTCGTACTCGTGTCCCCTCTCGACACTCCAGCCGTTAAGGTCATCATCTCGAACTGTCCTCCATTCCTGAAGAACGAGAGACTGGTCTCCGAACTATCTCGTTATGGTACTGTGGTTTCGCATGTCACGATGTTACCTTTACGTTGCCAGGACGACCGGGCTAAACATGTGATGTCTTTCAGGAGACAAGCTTATCTTGTACTTCCTCCTTCTAACGTCGAAAGAACGCTGAACATTGTTTTGAAATTCAAAATTGATAATCATGATTACCAATTATACGTAACCACTGATACCTTGAAATGTTTTGAATGTGGTAAATTCGGACACCTGAAACGCTCTTGCCCAAAAACGGCTTCGTCGAACGATGGGACAAACCACGTAAACAACAAGGGTTCTTCTTCTTCATCTTTTGCTTCGGCTGTGAAGGGAACATCTTCCATGTCCGGCAATAACGCTCAGCCTTCCCATCCCGATGATCCAAACAGCACAACGAACGTCGGGGATGGTTTCACCATTGTTCCGTCAAGAAAGAGAAAGACCCTTCCCGACGGTCATTTAACTCAGAAAAAGGCAGCATTTAACAATAAGCAACCTGTCGGTAACACCCCCCCAGTCGTGACCGATGCCACTCTACAAGGCTTACCTGGGACAAACCCTGTACCTACAGCCAACAAGTTCGGCCCCCTTTCATGTGAGGACATAGACGTTCCACATGCAGGGACTGGTTTACCTGTTAACAAATCAAATGGAATCGTCTCACCTGTTACGGACTCGGCTATTGGAAAGTCCTCTGATGATTTTGCTGAGACCACTGGTGATGAACCTGCTGAGACCACTGGTGATGAACCTGTCGAGACCATGGATGATGAACCTGCTGAGACCATTGGTGATGAACCTGCCGAGACCACTGGTGATGAACCTGCCGAGACCACTGGTGATGAACCTGCTGAGACCATTGGTGATGAACCTGCCGAGGCCACTGGTGATGAACTTGCTGTCACTTTGGAAAATGTTAATCCTGAGCATGATGATGCTGAATTCCCGCCAGCAGAAAATAGCGAAACTGTCCCAGTTACTGCTCTCACTTCATCACCGGGTGAAGCTGGAATCGCAGGAATCAATATCTTGCAAGAGACTCCTATTCTGCTAGATACCGCCACACCATCGGAGGTTGTTGCAGTCGGGGGAAGCAACATCGCTGCATCTGCTGATGCTGTTTCTGTTTCACAAAATCCACAGATTATTGCTGTTATTCCTCAAAGCAATGTTCCCACGGTGGGAGAGCACACAGATGTTACAACTAGTGCAGGTCCGTGTGCCAATATTGATGACAGCAGCGACATGCAGGATTATACAAGCTTGTGTGATTCGGAAATTAAAACTGACTCCGACGAATCTGACCTGGAGGAAGCAAACAGCCAGGTGGAAGCAATGGAGAAACCTACCAGTCTAGGTCCTACTTCCCCTGAACAAATACGACTTTTCTTGCAAAATACGTACAGGAAACGCAGTATAAACCTAACAGAATACTTTCCCGATTTAACGTCCTTTCTTGAGTGTGCTCAGGCTATTATACGCAGGCCTGACTTATTCAACTTTCCTCAGACACATTGTCACCGTTTAAGAAAATTGATCGCCAAGACGAAAAAGACTCTAAGTTAATTCATGGTGAGTTTCAAGATTGGAACAGTAAATGTCAATGGTGGTGGAAGTTCACTCCGCCAGATCCAGATCAAGCAGCTGATAAACGCAAACGGTCTCGACATAGCGTTGTTGCAGGAGACCCACGCTGTCAGATCTGTTCAGGCCCAGTGGCGGCTCATTATGGATAAGGAGTGTTTCTTTAGTAACAGCTCCTCGTCTAAGGCAGGAATCATGTTTGTCTTAGGGAAACATTTCCAACCATCCTCGCTTCAATTTGCGAATATCATTGATGGCCATCTTGCCTCTGTGACCTTCTATCTCAATCAGGTCAAGTTTACAATCCTTAATGTGTATGCTCCAAGCAAAAATGGTGAGCGGATCTCCTTCTTTGCTGAACTGAGAAAGTTCCTCCAAACACTGGATCTGCAGACTTGTCTAATTATTGGTGGCGATTTTAACTGTACTGTTAATGCCTCATGCGACCGAAACGGGCCGGAACCTCAACCATGTACCGCAAAACTCTTTGCAAATATCATCGCAAAATATAATCTCCATGATGTCTGGCGCTTGCAACACCCTTCCGAACAATCCTACACATGGTGTCGTTGTTCCAACAACCACATCTCACTTGCGAGGCTTGATCGCATTTATGTAAATTCTCACCTGTTACATGGAGTTTGCAAATCTGACATCGTGCCTTCCGGTTTCTCCGATCACTTCCTAGCTCGAGCATTCGTTCAACTCTCGAAACCGTGTCCAGGGAGTTCTCACTGGAAGTTCAACAATAGTTTAATAGAAGACTTCAACTTTATTCAGGCTTTTGAATCTTTCTGGACAGATCTCTTGGAACGGAAGCTAAGCTGTTCTGTTAACCCACTGGTGTGGTGGGATCTAGTAAAAACCCAAATCAAAGGCTTCTGCCAACAATACCAGAGCTTCTCAAAAAGGGCTGATTATGAAGCAAGGAAATTATTGCAATCAGAGATTTTACATCTTCAGAGGGTCACAGGACAAAATAATAATGTGCAAAGAGCCTTAACCGAAAAACAGTCTTTATTGAAAGAAATAACTGAGAGGAATGCACGTGGTGCCCTAGTTCGGATGAGGGTGCAGCACCTTAACGAGACAGACATACCAACTAAGTATTTTTTTTCCTTAGAGAAACGCCTCCCGAACAAACAGCTCTCTCAACTGCGTTTGGCAGACTCATCCATCACTTTCAACCAATCAGTTATTAAACTTTTCACAAAGGAATATTTCTCGAAAATATACTCGATGGAGCAAATAAATCCCGTCAGTGTCGCCTCTATCTCCGTAGGGCTGCCAGTGTTGTGTGAGGGTGGACGTTCCTACCTGGAGGGGCCCATTACCTTGGACGAACTTGGCGCCGCTCTGCACAGCCTTGCTGTTGGGAAAGCGCCCGGATTGGACGGACTCACAACTGAATTTTATAATAAATTCTGGCATCTACTGGGTCCCGAACTCCTCAACACCTTGAACGCAAGCTGCCAGCTTGGAGAGCTCCCTCAGAGTTGCCGACGGGCTATTCTCACCCTCATTCCAAAGAAAGGAGACTTGCTCTATATTAAAAACTGGCGCCCAATCTCTTTGCTATGCACAGACTATAAAGTATTCTCAAAAGCCCTGGCATTGCGACTTACTCCTCATCTCTCCTCATTGTTGAAAGAAGACCAATGTTATTGTGTACCCAAGTGCTCCATCTATGACAACATCTCCCTCGTAAGAGACATGATTGAACTGTGCAAAGAAAACCCCACAGATTTGGGACTCCTTCTCCTTGATCAGGAGAAGGCCTTTGACCGCGTCGATCATCGGTACCTCTTCAAAGTGCTTGAACGGTTTGGACTTGGTCCGACCTTCATTTCTTACATTAAGATACTGTATAACAATATCTCTAGTGTGCTTAAGATAAACAATGGACTTGTTACACCCTTGCCTGTCAACAGGGGAATTCGACAAGGTTGCCCCCTCTCTGGCTTGCTCTATGCTCTCTCCATCGAACCCTTACTGGGTTATTTGCGTGCTAGACTAACCGGGGTTGGTTTTTCTCATCTTGAACGGCCCATTAAGGTGCTGGCATATGCTGATGATGTGTGTGTTTTTGTGCGGAACCTCAATGACATTAACGTTGTCCGTTATTGTCTATCCGTGTTTGAAAAGGCTTCTTCAGCCAAAGTGAATTGGGAGAAAACGAGCGCCATTTGGCTTGGTCCGTCATGTCACTCGGCACCCAAACTTCCTGCTCCTCTTGCATGGGCCACTGATGGCGTGAAATACCTTGGAGTGTTCTTGGGTAATGACGCCACAGTAGCAAAGAATTGGGCTGGTCTGTTGGATCTTGTTGAAGGGAAACTGCAAAAATGGAGAAATCTGATAACACAACTGTCTTATCGTGGAAGGGTCTTGGTGATCAACAGTTTGGTGGCCTCTACCCTATGGCACAGGTTCTTTGTGCTGCACCCTCCGGTAGTGTTGCTTCAACAGCTCCAGAAGTGCTTTGTGTCTTTCTTCTGGGATGGAAAGCACTGGTTGCGACCCGAGGTCCTCAGCTTGCCACTGACCGATGGAGGCCAAGGCCTGGTTGACATAAAGAGCCGGTTAATGGCCTTTCGACTCTCGGTTGCTCTACGCATGCTGTACATGCACCCCTCTCCACCTTGGGTCGGCGTCGCTCGTCGCCTTTTGCAGCAGGCGGGGAGACTAGGCTATGACCACGCTATATTCTTGATGGATCTCTCGCATCTTGATATGTCTCCCCTCTCCAGGTTTTATCAAAGTGTACTAAACGCATGGCGAACTCTAACAACAACAAGAGCTACGCATTCATACACAAAGCAAATGTTCTTGATGGAACCTTTGTTTTACAATTCAATTTTCCATGATATGCCTGCTGATAGGTGCCTCGTTCAACGCTTTGTCGCGAAGAACATAAAATCGGTCGCCGATCTTTTAAGCCCAAGTGGCAGTTGGATCGGAGCTGATGCATTGGCAAGCCTGGTTGGCGTGCGATCCTCCAGAGTTGTGGCACGTATGCTACGCTGTGTGCTTCATACCTATGTACAGCTTGCACCTAACTGGGAGCAAGTCCTAGCAGACAACGAACAAGGTGCCTCTCCTGCTACCTTTCCTGAACTTATTTGCAAGTTTTCTCTTGCCAACTCTCCTCCGTGTACCCCCTTTAGCATAGGATTCAATGGGGTTCCGAAACAAAAAGACCTCTATTTGGGTTGCGTAAGTTTCCTTTTGCAAGGGCAAATGACACAGCGGAGGGTTCGATGGAGAGACCTCTTACCTTGTTCCCCCCCATATTTTCCTAATTGGAAAGGATTCTATCATCCTCCTGTGCCGCCACGACATGGTGACCTCCAATGGAGACTTGCACACTGGATCCTCCCCTCTAACCACTTGCTGCACCGCTTCTCAAGTCTCCTAGCAGATGAATGTCCCTTTTGTAAAAGACCTGAAAACCTCTTTCATATTTATGTTGAATGTCAACGGTTGGCTCCTTTATTTATCTTTCTTAAGAATTGTTTTGGCAGGATTGGCTTGGTTTTCAACACTTGTGTTTTCATTTATGGCTTAGACATCTCACACAAGAATATGAATGATGTGTTAGGTAATTTCCTGCTTGCACAGGCAAAAATGGCAGTGTATAAATCAAGAAAAAGAAAAGTTGATGATCCCGGAGCTAATGAGGAAAATGCCTTATTCTTGTTTAAAAATCTTGTGACGAGCCGTGTAAAGTTAGACTTTGCCTTTTTCTCCATAACAGGAAGGCTGCCACAGTTTGAGACCAAATGGTGCGTGAAAGAAGTCATTTGTAAAATCCTGGAGAAACATTTACTGTTTTGTGAAATGTTTTGTGCATAATTTTTACTGTATTTTACTGTATTAATATTTTTTTGTTTGTTTCTCTGCTTGAAATGACAATGTGACCCCTATTTGGGGGTTTTCTTTTTCTATTTTTATAATAAAAAGATACAAAAGTCAAAAGTCTCTCTCTCTCTCTCTCTCTCTCTCTCTCTCTCTCTCTCTCTCTCTCTCTCTCTCTCTCTCTCTCTCTCTCTGTCTCTCTGTCTCTCTGTCTCTCTGTCTCTCTGTCTCTCCTGTCGGTGCGTTGGGTGTGGCGTCATGGCGGCTGTGAGCAACTGCTCTGTGCTTTGGTGAGGCCGTTGCGTTTTTCCCCTGCCCCCCTCCCTCTCCTTCTCCATCCTGTGTGCTTCGGCATTGTGTTTACATCCGTTCTGCACCCTTGTCTTCGAGAGAGAGAGGATTGAGAGCGGGCCCTTGTTGGGTGCGGCCTACTGGCTTTGACGGCGCTTTGTAAGCCATTTTTGTGCTTAGAACGCACGTTTTTTATTTACTTTAGCTCGATTATTTAGGTTTGATACCCTCTTGTCCGGTCCGGACAAGGGGGGGGGGGGGGAATTTGATCTGTTTGTTGGTGTTCGACAAACATTGGGTTCTCTCGGTTCTTGGCTACGAACTTTTATTTGGTCGAGTTAGAATGGCGGGTGAACGTTTCCGCATTGATACGTACGAATCGCTAACTCGTAAACACGGGCTAGCTTGTGTTCCTCCCAACGAGGTGGAAATTAACGATGTGCTTTCTGCCATTGGAAACATCGTTGGTGCACACAGTATTCGCGCTGCCTCTCGTATGAATAAGAAATTCGTCGTTTTTTTGTCCGAGGAGCACATGGTAGCGAGTGTAGTCGAACAAGGCTTGTTCATTGAACCGAACACGTTCCTCTCTGTGTTCGCTTTACAAGCCCCGACGGTAAAGATTAACATCAGTAATATCCCACCGTTTATTAGAAATGAGGAGTTACGTGAACAATTAAACAAGTTTGGTGTGGTCGTATCGAGGATTTCGATGGTGCCATGGCGAAATGTTTGCGATCGATTCAAACATGTCATGTCCTACAAGAGAGTGGTGCACATGATACTGCCTGCAAATGTAAAAACGCTCAATGTCGTGTTGAGTGTGAAAATCAACGGCTTTGAATACAAAATGTATGCCTCCTCGGAGGCTATGACGTGTTTCGAGTGTGGGGCTTACGGACATGTGAGGAGTGCCTGTCCCAATGCGGTTAAACCGCAAGAACGCGGAGGATTGGTGAGGAGCGACTCCTCTCCACCGCACCATGAAGGGGAGGAGGCGGATCGAGTGGTTAATCCATCCACCGCACCGACTGCGGTGAGTGAAGCGCCAGACCCGTCCCCCCCGACCGGGGGGGTGGGGGAGGGAGTGATAGACTTAGAACGTGAGGTGACTAACCCTGCCCCTCCACTTAAGGTGGGAATAAAAGTGGTTGAACCCTCTCTCATTTCGTCCACGGTACACGACAGTGCGGACGATACCATGGAAGTATCCGTAGTGGACACCAGGAAAAAAGGTCAGAAGCGTTCAAGTGATGAATCCTGTGATTCCGAAGAAAAACAAAATAAGATTCAGATCGTGTCAGGTTCGCAGGACCTCCAGGGTGAGGCCTACACCGGAAACTCCTTGGCGGTAATGGAGATGGTACAGGAAGTGTGTGTACATGAGGAAGATTCGCTGGCACCACTTGCTGAGATTGAGTATGACCCGGAAAATAGTCGATCCTCTCAGGATGTGGTAAGTCCTTGTCCTGATAACCAAACTCGCTCAGACGAGTTAGCAGCTGGATCTGCTAGTGAGGAAAAAATAGATAAAGGGGAAAGTCCTTGCGACTGTGAGGATAACGTTAACCCTTCCCTGACAGATAAAAATGAAAGGGATGATGAGGTGGGGGACATACTCATAGCCACAGAGGATATGGTAAATTTGGAAGGGTCTGCAAAGAGTGCGGAGGTCCTTGACCCTGTAGAATTGCTGTTTCCAAAACTAAGTGTTCAGCAAATAGGAGGAAAAGATGCAGATCAAGATGAAGCACTTGATTCTGATGAAACCTCTTCTACTCCACTCTTTAGTGCTTCAAGTGCTCAAGAGAGTGAGGCGTGTGATGACAATACCATCACCATGGTTTCTCAAGAAAATGTTATCAAGTTCCTTGAAGAAACGTTCAGGAAAAGACATGTAAAAATCAAAGACTACTTTCCGAATCTGCATGATTTTATTTTGACTGCAAAGAACATGATTCGTGAACCTTATCAGGTTAACATGTCAGAACCTCAATTCCAGAGGCTAAGAAAATGTGTAACTCGAGCGGGCAAGGAACTTTATGAATAGTTAACAGAGTGGAGATAAAAGTAGCATCCATAAACATCAACGGTGGTCACAGTTGTGTGCGTCGCCTCCAGGTGTTTCAAATGTTTCAGAATGAAAAAATTGATGTGCTGATGTTACAAGAGACGCATGCAAATCAGTCTTCTGAGGTTGAGTGGCGTAAAATCTTTAAAGGTTGTCACTTTTTCTCCAGTGCTTTTGTTGATGCCAAGGCTGGTGTTGCAGTAGTCTTACATCCTAGACTCCAGCCGTTGGAGATCAGATGTAGAGAAATTTGCAAGGGCCATTTACTATCTGTGGAGTTTGTCAGCGGTAACCAAAAGATTTGCACGACTAATGTATACTGCCCTAGTGCGAACTCTGCAAGAAGTGCTTTTCTTCACAAGTTAGCAGGTTTTTTAAGCACTATTGACCTGTCCATGTTGGTTTGCTTGGGGGGAGACTACAACTATACCCTCAACCCACAACTTGATAGAAACACTCCTGAGCCTCATCCACCAAGTGCAAGGCCTTTGGCACAGCTCATTAAAAATTTTCAACTTGTGGATGTGTGGCGGGTACAGAACCCTAATATCCGGCAGTACACGTGGGTTTGTGCCACAAGAAATCTTTTGACAATGGCTCGTTTGGATAGAATTTATGTTAACCATGATAAGGTAAATCTTGTCAAGAATTCATATATAAGGCCATCTGGTTTTTCTGATCATCACATGGTTGTTGTTGTATGTGGCCTACCTCATCACATGTGTAGAAGTGCATATTGGACTTTCAATGTCAAACTTTTACAAAGTGAGCATTTCAAAGAAGCATTCAGAATGGTATGGAAGGAATGTGAAATGCAAAAGTTTTCCTACCTAAATTTAAGGCAATGGTGGGATTGCACAAAATCCTAAATTAAGTGTTTTTGCCAGCAATACTGTCGTTATAATACCTGTAACACACTCGGTGTGATAACTGCCTTAAAAAACGATATACTTTATTGTGAGCAGAAATCTGGAATGTCCAACGAAAATGTCCAGCAGTTGTCAGAGAAAAGAACACTACTGGCTGAAATGGTGAGAGAGCGTGCATCTGGTGCTTTCGTCCGACTGCGAATGGACAATATCCAACTTGACAAACCAAACAAAGACTTTTTCAACCTGGAAAAGACAGCCAAGACCCCTCAACAAATTCACGCTTTGCGCTCTTCTGCCGGTGCGCTTCTGTCTTCTCAAAGTGACATCAAAGATGAATTACGAAACTTTTATTCAAAGCTGTTTGCCTTGAGAACTGTGAACCAGGAAAACAGAAACGAGATGTTTGAACTGCTCCCATCTTTGTCTGAAGACCAGCGACAACAACTGGAGCCTGGCATCTCTCTCGGAGAACTTACTGTTGCTCTTAAAGGAATTCAAGATGGGAAAGCCCCTGGACTTGACGGCCTCCCAGTTGAATTTTACAAGGCCTTTTGGGACATTCTAGGCCCTACTCTACTTGACATCTTTCATGATAGCCTTGAACAAGGTGAATTGCCACTAAGTTGCCGGAGGTCAGTTTTGTGTCTCCTTCCAAAAAAAGGGAACTTGCAAGACGCCACAAATTGGCGGCCTGTGTCACTCCTAAATACGGACTATAAAATATTGTCGAAGGCGCTCGCGATACGTCTAAAGGAAGTCATCCCCCTTTTGATTGATATTGATCAGTCTTATTGTGTTCCTGAGCGTTCTATTTACGATAACATTTTTTTGGTGAGAGACTTGATCAGTCTCGGTCGTACGACATCTCATGGTTTTGGTTTGGTTCTTTTAGATCAAGAAAAAGCTTTTGACAGTGTTGACCATTCTTTTTTGTTTGCTGTACTACAGAGAGCTGGTTTTGGACAAAATTTTGTTTCCTATGTTAAGTTGTTGTATGAAAATGCATCCTGTCTGTTGAAGGTAAACAACAGCTTATGTTGCCCTTTTCCCTTTCAGCGAGGCATCCGTCAGGGCTGCCCGCTTTCAGGAATGCTATACAGTCTCTCGGTCGAACCTTTACTAGCTTTGCTCCGAAACTCAGTGGAAGGAGTCTCCTTAACAAAAAACCACAAAATGGTTACTTCAGCTTATGCGGATGACATTTGTGTTGCTGTTTCCAGCCAAAATGATGTGGGTGAGGTCTTTCGATGTCTGTCCCAGTTTGAGCCCGCCTCCACGGCAAAAGTAAATTGGAACAAAAGTGTTGCCTTATGGGTGGGCCCCAGTCCACCTTCCTCAGCTCTGCCTGTGTTACCAGGAGGAATGCAGTGGAACAAAGAGGGGTTTAAATATTTAGGGTTATTTCTCGGAGTCCAAGCATATGAACAAAAAAATTGGGAGGGTTTCTTGGAAAGAATTAAGCAGAAACTGGCTAGATGGAAACGGTTGCACCACCTTCTATCGCTTAAGGCAAGGGTGACAATAATAAATAACCTGGTGGTTCCTTTTATTTGGCATAAAGTTATCCCCCTCCAACCTCCGAGATACTTGGTCACAGGCATTCAGAGGGTTCTAACTCAGTTTTTCTGGGGAGGCCACCATTGGCTTGGACCAGACACGGTGTGCAGACCCCGAAATGCAGGTGGCCAAAGCTTGATACATGTTCCGAGTCGGATAATGGCTTTCCGCATGTGGACGATAAAGCGTTTATTGTATGGTGAGTGTGTCCCGTGGCGGCCTCTCACAAACGCT